>NC_071606.1:900000-1055000 GCF_024509145.1 Vidua macroura
TTAACTACTAACTCTTAACTTCATCAAGGCCTACTTAAAAATCCCTTTATTTTAATTAACTCTAGTAAGGCTTATCTGTAACTAAAATCTTAGCTCCTCTAAAATCTCTAAATCTCTTAAAGTTTATGTTTCACTGCCATGGACACCTGTTGCCACCTGAAGCCTGAGTCTGTAGCCATGGCAACCATTGGCAGTCCCATTCCCAGGGTCATGGGAACCCAGAACACCAGAATTGGCTGAGCTGGGAGGGATCATCACGATCCTCGAGTCCAGCTGCTGGCCCTGCACAGGACACCCCAACAATGCCAGCCTGGGCCTGGCAGTGGTGTCCAAACACTGCTGGAGTGCAGAGAGCCCTGGAGCTGTGACCCTTCCCTGGGGAGCCTGGTCAATGTCCCAGCAGCCTCTGGGGAAAAACCTTTTCCTGAGATCCAACCTAAGCCTGCCCCGTCTCAGTTGCAGCCGCTTCCTCCACTCCTGTCCCTGGGCACCAGAGTGAAGAGGTTCCCACAGCTCCCAGCCAGGGACCCGCTCCCAAGGCTGCTGCCATGGCCACCAGGGCTGGCACCAGCTGGGATGCTCAGTCTCCACCAGCCAGGGTTTAGGAATGGGATTCCCCAATTTCCTGCTCCTGCTAAAACCGCCCTGCTACTCGCTGCCCTCCCGCATCCCATGGAAAGCACAAAAGGCAAAGATCCCCGGCTGGGATAAGAACAATTTATTGGGAACAGCAACCACATAAGGAAGAAATAGGAACAGAAACAATATTGAACACAGAAGAGATAAGAAAACTACACCACCACCGACTGTCTCTTCCCAGCCACCTATTCCCTCCTACCTGGAAAGGACACCCTCCTCCTCAGGAGAGAGAGAGAGTCCCTTTCCTGCCCCTGGCAATGACCTGAGGTGGGAGTGAATGTTATGACAGCACCACGGCCAGACCCTCTTGTTCTTTGAGCCCACATCATGTCATTGCCAGAGGCAGGAAAAGAGACAGGTTTCTTCCCAGCATGGATCACAGGGAACATGGGTCACCAGGGCTCTTCCCAACGTTGGTCCTCCAATGGGGGATGAAGCTGGAGCAGTGCACAAAGCTCTTCCTGCAGTCAGGGCATTTGCAGGCCTTCCCTTACTGGTGTGTCCGTTGGTGTTCAGTCAAGTGAGAGTTCCTGGAGAAGCTCTTCCCACACTGGGGACACTCGTAGGGCTTCTCCCCGGTGTGGATGTGGCGGTGGCTGATGAGGTGGGAGTTTTGCTTGAAGCCCTTCCTGCAGTCGGGGCAGCGGAAGGGCCTTTCCTCGGTGTGAATCCGCTGGTGCAGGATGAGATGGGAGCTGATGCGAAACCTCTTCTGACACTCAGGACACTTGTAGGGTCGTTCCCCAGTGTGAATCATCTGGTGGCGGATCAGCTCAGAGCTGCAGCTGAAGCCCTTCCCACATTCCCCACACTTGTAGGGCCATTCCCCAGTGTGGATCATCTGGTGGCGGATCAGGTTGGAGCTCCGGCTGAAGCTCTTCCCACACTCCAAGCACTTGTAGGGCTTCTCCCTGTCATGAAACTGCTCATTCACCACCAGCTTCGAGCTCTGGCTGAAGCTCTGTCCACCTTCCTGGCACAGACTGGGTCTTTTCTCTTCAGAGCACTCTGGGCTGGGTTTGGAGCCCCTCTTCCTGCGGGATCTCTGGGGCTTTTCCTCCCCATTGGATTCCAGCACTGTGGAACCACTCGAAACAGCCTCTTCCATGAGGCTCTGCTGCGGGGATTTGTCCTCCCTGGTCTCCATCTTCAGCTCCTTGTCTGGGGGAGGAAGAACAAGGACAGGATGGGATTTGCCTCCATGCCAGAGGGAAGGGGAAGGAGATGCCCCCAGTGCATCCCCGGGCGGTCGGCGCTGGCAGCGGGGTTGTCCTGCAGCTGGGGGCAATGCTGGGCTGGGAGATGGAGCAGGAGAGGGGGGGAAAGGGGCAGTGACTTCCTCCTCACCTGCCTGGGTGTCCTGGGGCATTGTCACGGTTTGAAAAGACAGGTGTCTGCTAAGGAAGGCAGGAGTCTCCCTTGAAATGGAAAATATTAACCACCTCCCTCCTGCCAAATTATTATTATTTTCAATTTAAGTGTCTCTTAGGCAAAGATAGGGGAATAGGAATAACAGTTCTTTCCTAGAAAGTAATTTAAAATACAAATGCTATTGGACAAAGGAAAAAAAACACTGACTGAGTCAGAATACGACCTGACACCCTGTGGGTCAGGATGCTGACAGCAGTCCCAGGAAATGGGGGCTGCAGTCCTCCTGCAGTATGACAGGTGTGGTTGTGTTGAAGCAATGATCCTGTAGAAGGGTGAAGTTTTCCTCTGAAGGTCCAGTGGTGGTATTGTTGGGAATCTTCCTCTGGGAATCCAGTGGAGAAGAAAAGCTGCTCCACTGAGAATGCAGTGGGAAAAGGATGCCGATGGCCTTCAAAGTCCGAGATTATAAACAGGCAGGAATGCTTGGCCCCTCCCCCTGGGCGGAGCATCTCACAATGGGATGATGTCATTTTTCTCAGTCCTGCAGGGACATTCAATGGCCCATTAAGAGAAGATATTTCCTGCAGGAAAGATTGGTTCTGGAAGAGATAAAGAAAACTGGTCAATTAACAGAAGATAACTGTATCACTTCTAAGAGATGGGAATTGATTACACACGCCCAGCTACATCAGGTAATTTAGAGATATTGACCCTTGTTCTGCCACTGCAAGATTTGGGAGAAAATACCTTGGACCACTACTTTTCCATTTTCACCGACCTTGGAGAGGACCCAAAAATCTCCCAAGATGGGGTTTGGAGGCCTCATCACACAACCAGCAGGCAGAGGCTGCGGGCTCTGGGCTCAGTGGCATGGAGACTGAGGAGAGAACAGGAGTAGCCTGGGAGGGGCTGAAGGGTGGTTTCAGAGATGGTGGAGCTTTTCTTCCTAGAGGAGATAAGCATGAGAAGGAAATAATGGCACCAAGGGCAGCTGGGGAGGCCCAGACTGGAGAGCAGGAGAAAGGAATTTCTCTCCCAGGGCAGGGCTGTGGTGCAAGACGTCCCCCAGGAGCAGCCTGGAGCAGCCCAAAGCTTTGTGTGGCTTGGCAGCTCCTGTGCACAGCCCAGCAGGGATGGGCCACTGCCTGCAGCCAGCCCAGGCACAGCCCAGAGGCACAGAGAGCTTCAATCAGTCAGGGCTGGGAAGGTGCTGAGAAGTGCCTGGGGCACAATCAGTGCCAGCCCTTGACACAGGAACCTCTGGCTGCAGGACAATGCAGCTGCAGCTCCTGGAGTGTTCTCCTAAGGCTGGAACATCCCAATGCCCACAGACTCTGTGAGTACATTCTCTGAGGCCAGGGGTGCCCAGGGCTGTCCTGCAGAGCAGGGTCCTGCAGCCCAGGGCGCTGTGCTGGGCCAGGGCCTCTGCTGCCTGCCAGGGACAGCTCTCAGCCAGCCCTGGGTGCTTCTCACAGCACTGGGGGACAAGATCTGGCTGCAAGGAGACAGCTGGTAAGGCTTGGAAGTGTTCTCCTTGTGTGCTGAGGATGCTGCATTGTTCAGGACTGCTCCCAGCACGGCATTGAACTGCAGAACATTTCCAAGTAGATTCTACTGTCGTGGTTTGACATGGAAGTGAATTTTTTTTTTCGGGAAGTTGGGTCAAAGCAATCAGTGATCATGTTTGGATATTGGCACCTGGAGTGACCACTGAACATATGGACACGCCTCTGAGAACAGAGGGTTCTCAGGGGGTTTTAACAGGGGGTTAAAAGCAAGAACTCCCAGGGGAACTCTCTCTTTGTTTCCAGTCATCAGAGAGTGCAGTGCAGACTCTCCCCTGACCAGTCATGGCCTTGTCCAGGTCGGCCGAGGGGGCTGAAGGTCTGGAACCGAGCCAGCTCCTGCGAACGGAAGGGTGGAGAGAAGCAGAGATGCCTTTGTCCCCCACCCCCAGAGGGAAAGAGACAGAGAGCCTGACGGCACCTGGAGATTTGCCGGCAGAGGAGATGCAGAAAGGGGGGGGATGATGCCCATCGTGGGAGTCGAGAATGCAGGGCAGGGATTTCAGCCGTCCAGGGAGTCTGAACTTTTAATCCTTTCCGGGAAATGAGGGCTTTGTAAAATATTACTCCTCCTCGATTTGTAGTGGAAGAGAGACAGTCCAGGACCTGAGATGTTAGAAGAAGAAATATTTAGGTGGGAGGAGATGATGAAGTAGGTTTTGGCTGGACTTTTCTTGTTAGCTCTAGACTGAACCAAATTCTCCTGCAATAGAGACTGCATTTCAGGGGGATGCAGTGGTGACCCAAGGAGACCAGCTTCAGCAACCACCAGCGAAGGAATGGCAAGAACAGAGGAAAGCTGAGGAGGGAATGGTGATGCCCTCTGTCTTCAGGAAGAAGATGATTTCTGTTCCTGGACCCTTGGCCCCAGGGGAAAATGGGGGGACTGTAGTCCCAAGATGAGAAGCTGAACTGTTGTATCTTTGGGTCTGTGGCAAAGCATCCTTACAGGAGCCCTATGAGCAGTCTGTCCATGCGTGATGGTGAGAGCCCTGTGACATGGAAAGGAGAGTGTCACACTGGCAGATTTACTCTGGGTGGTTGCCGTGTGTGATGTGGAAACACAGGAGGTGGCAACTGTGTTTCCTGGGGGGTCTATGGCACAGGAGAGGCTCCTCTCTCCCTTGATAGACTGAGTATTGATTATCTGAAGGGTGGTAATTTGAACAGGAATCCCGGGTGACGTTTCATGGTGGTTGTGTTGGAAATTGGGAGGAGGACGGGTGTTTTAGAGGGGCTCCTTGCTGGATTTAGTGTGTGTATCTTCTGTAGTAGTAGTTAAATAAAGTTTTTTTTTCCCTTTGTTATTAAGCTTGGGCCTGCTCTGCTCTGTTCCTGATAACATCTCACAGCATTTATTTGGGAAGGTGTATTTTCATGGGGTCGCTGGCATTGCGCCAGTGTCCAACCATGACATCACAGCACTGGCAGCCCCAACGTTCTCCTCTGTATGACAACAGAGCAGTGGCAGCCCCAGCATTCCCATGTGTGTGATACCACTGTGAGGCAGCCACAACATTCCCCTCTCTGTGACACCACAGCCCTGGCAGCTGCTGAGTTCCCCTGTCTGTGACACCACAGCCGTGGCAACCCCAGTGTTTCCCTTTCTGTGACACCCGAGTAGTGGCAGTCCCATTGTCCCTGTCTCTGTGACACCACAGCAGTGGCAAGCCCAACCTTCCCCTCTCTGTGACACCAGAGCAGTGGCAACCCCAACCTTCCCCTCTCTGTGACACCACAGCTGTGGCAGCAGCACTCGATCAGAAGCAGCAGCCGTGGAACAACAGGGGAGCAGGGGAGGAGCAGAGAAGGAGCAGTGGAACAGTGGTGGATGAGCAGTGCTGGAGCAGCAGTGGAGCAGTGGTGGAGGAGCAGAGCAAGTGTGCTGAAACAGCACAACACAGCTTTTGAGCAGCAGTGGAGTGAGCATGGAAAAGGTGGAACAGTGGTGGAACGGGAACTACAGCCATGGAATAGAGGTGGCACAGGCCCCGCAGCTCTGGAGCTGTGGGACACAGAGCGGCTCCGAGCGCTGCAGGAGCCGGCCCCGCACAACAGAGCGATCCCTTCAGGCTGACCCAGCGCGGGGGGCAGAGGCAGGAATTGCTGCTGGGCTATGGAAGGTGTGGATCGAGTGCATTGAAGGATGACCTGGGGGTTTGATCCTGCTCATTGTGGCTGCTTTTGTGCTGCCAGGACGGTTCCAATTTGTCTGAAGTCATGAACTCAGAAGAAACTTGGGAGAAAAGTTTTCAAACTGCCTTCTTTACTGCAGGGAAACACATCTGGGGAGAAGTTGCATGATTTCTGATTTAGGAAACAAAGTGTGTCAGTTATTGGCCTGTGGTTTTGTTCTAATCCAGGCACAATTTCCAAATTACTGCACTTTAGCGTAAGAAACAAGGAACGTGCCTCACCTTTGCGATGTTGACAATGGGTGAAGAGCTTTTTGTGGTCCTAGTGCTAAAAAAGCAATTGGAATTCTTTTCCCTCCTTTCCTTTTTCTTCCTCTCTCTGGCAATGAGCCTTCAACTCTTCCTGCAATCTGCTCTGGAGTTGGAATGTGCCAGATGAACAGAGGGAAGACAGAGATTAATGGACCATAAAAACTTCAGGCTTTCTCCTTGTAGCCTCTGAAGTTCAAGGACTTGGAAACTTCTGCTTTTTCAACTGTTCACCACATGCCACTCCTCTAACTTTTGCCTGGCCATAAAACCTTCCTGTGGCCCTGTTTGGGAATTGACACTCATATTTTTCAGGAGAACCACAGTGGGGGTCAAAGGTTTGGGTTCTGAAGCTTGTGGGAGCCTTGCCTGAGTCACAGAGAATCCCAGTGTCCCCGGGTTTTTTTCCCAGGAGTATCCAGATATTTGTCCCAGGTTCCAAGTAGGAAAAAAGAAGTGGAGAAGTGGTTCCCAAGACATGTCCATGGCTGCAATTCCTGTTTGACATAAGTGAAATTAGTGAAAGGCTCCTGCTTCTCTCTTTCCACAGGGACACTGTGGATGCATCCGGGATCCCTGGTGACCCAGCTGGGAAAACATTTCAGGCCACTGCCTTGACTGTTTGCTCTGGAACTTGCCCAAGGAGCCGCAGTGCCCATGGGCAAAGATTTTCCTCTGGAATGTTGCTGCTTTGTCCTCCATTGATGAGAGAGCAGAGTGTCCCCGTGGGGGATTCTTGACTAAATGGACAAGTGCTATGATGTCATGGATGTGCTGAGATCATCTTGAAAAGGAATTGTGCAAGACTCCGCAGTGTCCTAATTGGGGAACTTTGGCTGAGGCTTTGGCTGAACTTTGGTCCAGGCTTCCTTGGAGATCAGTGCCAGTCAGGGGGATGGAAGCGGATGGCAATGGACCCCGTGCTGACAGCCCCAGGAGAACGAGCTGGACATTCACGGAGGCTCCCAGTGTGGGCAGATTGGCCCCCCAGCTTTGGGGACCCCATGGGAATGTCCCTGCTTCCCTCTGGGCTCTGTCTCAGTTTTGCAGAATCTGTTCCTATGGCTGTGCAGCCTTTCAGGAAGGATGTGTTTTCCCTCTCGTTTCCAGCCACTGTCCCAGTCACAGGGAGTCAGCCTCTTGCTGCTCCAAGGAAAGGTGCTGGTGGCACAGCCCATGTGTCACCCCTGGTTCTGTCTGCAGCACTGGCAGCTTGGACATGAGGAGGTTGCATGGGGAACCTCCCTGTGCTGAGGAAGCTCAGGTACAGATCCTGGAAGGAAGCCCAAAGGCCCCAAAGCATTTCTGCAGGAGAGCTCCTGCTCCAGTGTCTGTGAGGCAGAGCAGAAGGGCTGCTCAGACTTGCCACCCTGGTCTAGGCAATTCTGCTTGGCAGGAACAAACCCCACAGATCCCTTCCCTGAGCAGCAAGAGGCCCTATGTCCATCCCAGCATCCAAAAGGGACAGTCAGGGCCCCTGGCACAGGTGGGGTCAGTGGGCTGGCACAGCAGCCCCAAGGCAGCATCAAGGATGTGTCTCTGGTGGACACTGATGTACTGTGCTTGGAAACCCCCATTCCAAAGGGGCAGAATCCATCCATCTTTCTGGAGGCATGACAGGATGCCACAGACTGTCTGTGCTGGAGACCTAGGAAGGTCTCACTGGGAAGGAGTGGCCAAATCACCCTCGTGGGACCGGCACTGAGTCTCCATTCATCCTTGGCAGGGATGTCCAGGACCCATTCAGGAGCCCGTGCGCTTTTGTCAGTGATGCCTTGAGGATGGAGAAGGTTCAAGAGCTGTTTGTCTTGCCCGGGACCCCCCCAGGATCCTTCCCTTGTGGGGTTGCTGGTGGGTCCAAGAACAGCAGGTGGCCACTGGGGCCGGGACAGGGCAGAAATGACAACATCGCATCCCCTGGGACTCCCCGGTTCCCTTCCAAGAGCTGATCTGCACCCAGAGAGAAAAGCATTGCTCAAGAAGTCTCACTCAGCCTTGAATACTCCCATCTGACCAGGGCAAAAACCCAGTGGAGAGTGGAACATGATCCCTGGCCTTGAAAAGCATCTGCTGAGGGCACAGCAGCACTGAAAGAACTGAAGCACAGAAGGGTGCTCAGGAGAGCAGAGTGAGAAAGAGAAATGGGTGTCCAGAGCAGCAGAGCAACAGGCACTGGGATGGGGCCATGTGGGACAGCCTGTGCTGGCGATGCCATGTGGCCTGGTGAGGCTGGAAGGCATCCAGAGCACCTTGCTCTGCCAACCCTTGGCTCTGGCCAAGCTTCAAACCAAGTGCCTCCTTGCCAAAAAGAAAAAAGACCAGGGGCTGGAAGGAAAACTGATCCCAAGATGAGTCACCAGCCTGATAAGGATAACACCAGCTGGGAAACACCAACCGACAGAGGGAGGGGCAGCTGCAGGGCCATTATCTCAGAACCCTCAGTGCATGGCTATCAGGTGGGACAATTCACACCTTCCCAGGGGCATTCAAGCACTTACTAGATGGCCAGGAGATACAATCAGCAATCAAGCAATGAGCGCAGGACCGCTTCTGATGCCTTGAATCAAGAAGCCGGAGAAGAACAGCAAGCCAAGAGAAGAGAAAAATGGGGAGCCAGGGAAAACGATCAAGAAGACCTTTTCTAATGGGCTTGAAAAGAAGAGCACTTAAGAAAAGTAAGTTGAGTGCTGTTTGTGTTATAACTACCCTTTTAACTCCTTTTAAAATATAAGAACCAAACCTTTTAGCAGCATATTATTATCTATTTTGCAACAGTTTCTACCCTATTTTTGACCGTCCAGAGGGAAAGCTCTTCTCCTATAAAGAAGAGAAAGAAAAAGAGCTGTGCAGC
Organism: Vidua macroura; assembly: GCF_024509145.1. Lineage (NCBI taxonomy): Eukaryota > Metazoa > Chordata > Aves > Passeriformes > Viduidae > Vidua > Vidua macroura. The sequence goes on from NC_071606.1 coordinate 908,871, forward strand.
ACATCCTGTGTAGGAGATGGTGCTGGTGTCCCAGAGGGAATTGTGCATGGCTTTGGGGACAGCGGTGCAGATGGAGCCCAGGTGGCTGAAGGCCAGGTTGAGCAGGAAGAAGAACATGGGCGTGTGCAGGTGGTGGCCGCAGGCTCCGGCGCTGATGATGAGGCCGTTGCCCAGGAGGGCAGCCAGGGAGATGGCCAGGGAGAGGCAGAAGTGCAGGAGCTGCAGCTGCCACGTGTCTGCCAGTGCCAGCAGGAGGAAGTGGCTGATGGAGCTGCTGTTGGACATTTGTGCTGTCTTGGCATGGGCATCTGTAAAAAAAGTAATCCTGGACTAGGTGGGTTTGGAGAGGACTTTAAATATCGCAGCACAGCTTGGGGGCACATTTTCCCCACTGCCTGCCCAGGACTCTGCTGCCTGGAGCTGTCCCTGCCAGCAGCTGCTTCCCTGTGCCCTGGGCTGGGCCCTGCCTGAGCTGCCAGAGCCCAGCCCAGCCCTGGGGGCTCAGCTCTGCCCTACAGAGCCCTCCCAGCTCAGGCACTGCCCGGGGGCAGCTCTGGCTCTGCAGGCTCTGATGGCAACATCAGAGCAACCCTGAGCAGGCTGGAAAAGCAACACAGATGCTTCCTCTAAAGGCCACTGTGCTGATTTCTGTCACTGCCTGCTTTATTCAGATCTGAGAGAAAACTTGTTTATTTTCTTCACCTGAACTGAGACAAATATCTATGTGCAATTTCTCATCCAGGCATCCCAGAGCAGTAGATTAAAAAAGAAGGATTTTCCCTTTTATGCAGCCCCTGCCTTGCTGTTCTCCCTGTAGAATCTAATTGGAAATGTTCTGCTGTTCAATGCCGTGCTGGGAGCAGTCCTGAACAATGCAGCATCCTCAGCACAGAAGGAGAACACTTCCAAGCCTTACCAGCTGTCTCCTTGCAGCCAGATCTTGTCCCCCAGTGCTGTGAGAAGCACCCAGGGCTGGCTGAGAGCTGTCCCTGGCAGGCAGCAGAGGCCCTGGCCCAGCACAGCACCCTGGGCTGCAGGACCCTGCTCTGCAGGACAGCCCTGGGCACCCCTGGCCTCAGAGAATGGACTCACAGAGTCCCAGCCCTGCCCTGGGAGAGAAATTCCTTTCTCCTGCTGTCCAGTCTGGGCCTCTCCAGCTGCCCTTGGTGCCATTATTTCCTTCTCATGCTTATCTCCTCTAGGAAGAAAAGCTCCACCATCTCTGAAACCACCCTTCAGCCCCTCCCAGGCTACTCCTGTTCTCTCCTCAGTCACCATATCACTGAGCCCAGAGCCCGCAGCCTCTACCTGCTGGTTGTGTGATGAGGCCTCCAAACCCCATCTTGGGAGATTTTTGGGTCCTCTCCAAGGTCTGTGAAAATGGAAAAATAGTGGTCAAAGGTATTTTCTCCCAAATCTTGCAGTGGCAGAACAAGGGTCAATATCTCTAAATTACATGATGTAGCTGGGCATGTGTAATCAATTCCCATCTCTTAGAAGTGATACAGTTATCTTCTGTTAATTGACCAGTTTTCTTTATCTCTTCCACAACCAATCTTTCCTGCAGGAAATATCTTCTCTTAATGGGCCATTGAATGTCCCTGCAGGACTGAGAAAAATGACATCATCCCATTGTGAGATGCTCCGCCCAGGGGGAGGGGCCAAGCATTCCTGCCTGTTCATAATCTCCGACTTTGAACGCCATCGGCATCTTTTTCCCACTGCATTCTCAGTGGAGCAGCTTTTCTTCTCCACTGGATTCCCAGAGGAAGATTCCCGACAACACCACCACTGGACCCTCAGAGGAAAACTTCACCCTTCTACAGGATCATTGCTTCAACACAACCACACCTGTCATACTGCAGGAGGACTGCAGCCCCCATTTCCTGGGACTGCTGCCAGCATCCTGCCCCACAGGGTGTCAGGTCGAATTCTGACTCAGTCAGTGGGTTTTTTTCTTTGTCCAATAGCATTTGTATTTTTCTAGGAAAGAACTGTTATTCCTATACCCATATTTTTCCCCGAGAAAAACTTAATTTCAAAATATTCATAATTTGAAGGGAAGGGGTTTCCATTTTCTATTTCAAGGGAGACTCCTGCCTTCCTTAGCAGACACCTGTCTTTTCAAACCGAGACAATGCCCCAGGACACCCAGGCAGGTGAGGAGGAAGTCACTGCCCCTTTCCCCCCCTCTCCTGCTCCATCTCCCAGCCCAGCATTGCCCCCGGCTGCAGGACAACCCCGCTGCCAGCGCCGACCGCCCGGGGATGCACTGGGTGCATCTCCTTCCCCTTCCCTCTGGCATGGAGGCAAATCCCATCCTGTCCTTGTTCTTCCTCCCCCAGACAAGGAGCTGAAGATGGAGACCAGGGAGGACAAATCCCCGCAGCAGAGCCTCATTGAAGAGGCTGTTTTGAGTGGTTCCACAGTGCTGGAATCCAATGGGGAGGAAAAGCCCCAGAGATCCCGCAGGAAGAGGGGCTCCAAACCCAGCCCAGAGTGCTCTGAAGAGAAAAGACACAGTCTATGCCAGGAAGGTGGACAGAGCTTCAGCCGGAGCTCGGAGCTGGTGGTGAATGAGCAGTTTCATGACAGGGAGAAGCCCTACAAGTGCTTGGAGTGTGGGAAGAGCTTCAGCCGGAGCTCCAACCTGATCCGCCACCAGATGATCCACACTGGGGAATGGCCCTACAAGTGTGGGGAATGTGGGAAGGGCTTCAGCTGCAGCTCTGAGCTGATCCGCCACCAGATGATTCACACTGGGGAACGACCCTACAAGTGTCCTGAGTGTCAGAAGAGGTTTCGCATCAGCTCCCATCTCATCCTGCACCAGCGGATTCACACAGATGAGAGGCCCTTCCGCTGCCCCGACTGCAGGAAGGGCTTCAAGCAAAACTCCCACCTCATCAGCCACCGCCGCATCCACACCGGGGAGAAGCCCTACAAGTGTCCCCAGTGTGGGAAGAGCTTCTCCAGGAACTCTCACTTGACCGAACACCAACGGAGGCACCAGTAAGGGAAGGCCTGCAAATGGCCTGACTGCAGGAAGAGCTTTGTGCACTGCTCCTGCTCCATCCCCCATTGGAGGACCAACGTTGGGAAGAGCCCTGGTGACCCATGTTCCCTGTGATCCATGCTGGGAAGAAATCTGCCTCTTTTCCTGCCTCTGGCAATGACATGATGTGGGCTCAAAGAACATGAGGGTCTGGCCGTGGTGCTGTCATAACATTCACTCCCACCTCAGGTCATTGCCAGGGGCAGGAAAGGGACTCTCTCTCTCTCTCCTGAGGAGGAGGGTGGCCTTTCCAGGTAGGAGGGAATAGGTGGCTGGGAAGAGACAGTCGGTGGTGGTGTAGTTTTCTTATCTCTTCTGTGTTCAATATTGTTTGTGTTCCTATTTCTTCCTTATGTGGTTGCTGTTCCCAATAAATTGTTCTTATCCCAGCCAGGGATCTTTGCCTTTTGTGCTTTCCATGGGAGGCGGGAGGGCAGCGAGTAGCAGGGCGGTTTTAGCAGGAGCAGGAAATTGGGGAATCCCATTCCTAAACCCTGGCTGGTGGAGACTGAGCATCCCAGCTGGTGCCAGCCCTGGTGGCCTTGGCAGCAGCCTTGGGAGCGGGTCCCTGGCTGGGAGCTGTGGGAACCTCTTCACTCTGGTGCCCAGGGACAGGAGTGGAGGGAACGGCTGCAGCTGAGTCGGGGCAGGCTTAGGTTGGATCTCAGGAAAAGGTTTTTCCCCAGAGTTTGTTCAGGCACTGCCCAGGCTCGCCAGGGAAGGGTCACAGCTCCAGGGCTCTGTGCGCTCCAGCAGCGTTTGGACAGCACTGCCAGGCCCAGGCTGGCATTGTTGGGGTGTCCTGTGCAGGGCCAGCAGCTGGACTCGAGGATCCTGATGGAAAACCCAGGATGGCTGGGACTAGGGGTCCCGGGTGTTTTCGGTGTTGAGGAAAGCAGGGGCTGGCTGCTGGGAAAGGCAGGAATAGGAGTCCAGGGGGTCTGTGGGCGAAGGAAAAGGGAGCTCTGGGGGCTGAGAGAGGCGGGATGGCCGGGAAGGGGGTGCAGGGGTTGTTGGTGCCGGATAAGGGGGTGCAGGGTGGAACCCATGCTGGGAATGGGGGTGCGGTGGGATGGCGGCGCCCAGGAATGGGGGTTCAGGGGCCCCTCGGTGCTCCGGAACGGGCGATCAAAGAGTCCCGGTGCCGGGGGTCCCTCTTACCTCTCGCCGCGCCCCCAGCCCCAGCGCTGGAGCCATCGCTCTGCTCCGCTGCGGCCCCGCCCCCAGAGCCGCCTCCGGCCCCGCCATTGGCGCCGCTCTTTGCTGCCCGCCAATGGCAGCCCGAGGCTGCAATGACGTCACCGGTCACCGGGCAGATCCCGGCGGCGCAGGGCGGGAAAGGCCGAAGCAAAAGTGCCCGAGGGAGCGAGGGGGGAGGGGACGGGGGAATTCCAGAGAATTCCCCGGGATCCCCTCCTGGCATCCCCCGGCAGCTCCTCGGCCGCTCCCTGCGGGACCCCCGGGCCGGGCTGGGCTCAGCTGCCGGGCCCTGCGCTCCAAGCCTGCCTGGAACCCGCCGGCTTCGGCCCGAAGCGGGGCAAGCCCCGCCATCCGCGGATCCATTTTTTCCTGCGGCTGCGGCTCCCAGCCCCGGCGGAGCAGGAGCGGGCGCTGGGACTGCGATCCCTGGCTGGCGATTCCCTTCTGTGCCTCTCGCTCTTCTCTCCCTTTCCTTGGGGCCATCACAGATCCCAGAGCGGCTGCAGAGCCCCGTGCCCAGGCCGGGTTTCCCAGCAAAGGGAGGCCTGGGGGTGAGGTGCCCCGGGCTGGCCGGGAATGGGGGTCCGGGGGTGCCCGGAGTTAGGGAAACGGGGGATCCAGGGGCTGCCAGAGGAGGAGAGCCGGCAAAGGGAGTGCAGGGGATGTCAGGGCAGGATAAGGGGGTACAGGGGGTCCTGGAAGTGGGGAAGGAGCTGCGGGGGGGTCCCGCAGGACCCCAGGAATGGGGATTCCAACGGGGTCCCAGGGGGGCTCCCCGAAGCCGCTCCCAGAGGGGAGCAGGAGCTGGGGCAGGACTCTGGGGAGAGAAAAGGGGGTGACCCCGGCATGGGGGGACATGGGGGAGTCAGACGCGCTCCCAGGGGGGACACGACCCCCGGACCCTCCTCCCCTTCTCCCGCAGGGGAAGCTGAGCCCCAGCCCAGCAGACGAAGCCCAACACGAAGCCCCCGAGCCCCGGCAGCATCTTGGGGGGCGTCCGGCTGCAGCTCCGGGGGCGGGAGGGGCAGGATCTGGGAAACGGCAGCGGCTGCCGGGAGGGACCGGCATGGACTGGGACAGGCTGGGATGGACTGGGACACCGGGATACAGCGGGACACACCGCACCCAGGACTGGGACCCACAGGGAGCAGGATCAGAGCACACTGGGACCCAGCAGGACCAGAACTGGGGCAACAGGGATCATAGTGGCACCAACCGGGATTGACTGGGAGTGGCTGAGAGTGACTGGGATCATACTGCTGGAAACTGGAACCTTACTGGGCTGAGTGGATGTGACTGGGAATGACTAGGAGTATGCTGAGGTCATCTGGGATGTACTGGGAGTGTCTGTAACTGTACTGGGAGTGACTGGGAACACACTGAGAGCAACTGGGAGTGACTGAGTCTACACTGGGGGCAACTGGGATTGATTGGGACCATACTGGGGAAGACTGGGATCATAGTGGGCTCATACTGGGATCATACTTGGAGTGACTGGGTCTATGCTAGGGGCCACTGAGAGCAACTGGAATCATACTGGGAGTGACCAGGATGATACTGGGAACATAGTGAGTGTAACTGAAAGTGGCTGGGAGTGACCTGGGGGGAACTGGGGGAACTGGCTGAGCTGGGGCTCAGGGCTGTTCTCCCCCAGGGCTGCCCCGGGTCCTGCTGCCACCCCCAGCCCACAGAGCCGAGGGACAGGGGACAGGGACAGGGCACAGCCGAGGGACAGGGGCGTCTCAGAGCCGGCCGGGCAAAGGGGTAAAAGGACGTCTCAGTTCTCAGGAATGGGAGTGCAGGGGGGTCTCAGGGTCACAGAAATGGGGGGGCAGGGATGTGGAGAGGTAGAAGGGAGTTGTAGGGAGTTGTGGAAGAGGGGACAGTGGGAGCCACGCCGCTCCAGCGCCTCCTGAACTCGCAGCACCCTCCTGTCCCCTCCTGTCAGGGAGTAATGCAGAGCCAGAAGGTCCCCCCTGAGCCTCCTTTTTTCCAGGCTGAGGCCCTTTCCCAGCTCCCTCAGCCCCTCCTGGTGTTCCAGCCAGGGTAGAATACTAGTGCTACCCCAAGAGCAATGGATAGGCCTGCCAGGGGTGCCTTTATCACCACATTTGAAGCTTTCCTAAATATTTAGAGAAAAACTCTTCAGAAAGCACCAAAGTCAAGTCAGTAGCTCAAGTGCCGATCGCCTTTGAAAATCGCTGCGGCTCGGCCCGGCCCCGCCCGGCCCCGACGATCGGGTGCCGTGGGTGCCTGGTAACCGCGAACGCGGCGGCGGCGGCGGCTGTGACGTGCGGGGCTGCTGTGCTGCGGAACAGCTCAGTGGCCACAGACCGCGCTCCTGGCTGCTTGTGCCAGCCTGGGCTCGTGCAGGCGGCTACACTCGCCATTCACAAGCGAATTGTTCGCAGAGCATTGGTCTCTGCAAAGGATTCCTCAACACGCAGAGCATTGGTCTCTGCACAGGATTCCTCAAAACGCAGAGCATTGGTCTCTGCACGGGATTCCTCAAAACGCAGAGCATTGGTCTCTGCACAGGATTCCTGAACACGCAGAGCATTTGTCTCTGCAAAGGAGTCCTGAACACACAGAGCATTGGTCTCTGCACAGGAGTCCTGAGAGCTTGGTCTCTTCTAACTATTATTAATGTTCAGATTTTTAGCTCCTGGTTTCAGTAGGATCCATCTCTGAATTGCACAACATAGCCATATAGTTCAAGTAAAGCCCAACTAGAGGCCTGACAATACTAGCTACTTACACCAAACAAGCATTTAGCTACTTTCAAATGCTATAAAATTTTTAGCACCAGTATATGCCTTGAATCTGCCATGAATTGGGTTCTGGATTTTCAGAGTTCCATTGTTGCTCCTTCCAGTTTCGTTGAGGCTTTGTCGCTCATCTGGGATATCCTCCCTTCAAAATGGCTTCTGGATTCCCAAAAAATACACCGACACCTTGTCCTTGGTCCAGGGAAATGCTGAAGTCTTTTACTGTAAGTAGCCACTGGGGCTGTGTTAAGGCTGGAAACTCCCCTCGCGTCCCTCCTCTCCCCGCCCCTGTTGTCCAGCAGCGCTGTGAAGCTGCAGACCCCCTCCCCACCTCTTTGTGCCCTGCTCCTGTTGGTGGGGGCTGTCCTGGTGCAGTAGGGAACGCCGTGTGTTGCCTCAGGCTCTTGCCGGGCTGTGCCACCGGAGCCAAGTTAAAGCAATGTGCAGCTGAAGCCCGGAGCGTGTGTTCTCTCCCTTTCCCTTTGCCACAGCAATTCCTTCTGTCAGGCTGGGCACTCACCTGTGCTGCTCTCACCAACCTGCCCTTGGGCACCTGGGCATGTTGGTGGGGGGAAGCTCAAGCTCTGCCCAAAGCCTTGAGAGACACGGCTGGTCCCAGCTAGAAGAGGTTCCAAGCCAGCTGTTCTCTCTCGTCTCCTGTGTGGGCGCAGATCCAGCCCTGCAGGCAGCGCTGGAGTCAGGGCCACAAAGGTCCCTTGGGGTCTGGAGCTCCCTGGACTGAAGATGCCCCACTGCTGAGGCTCTGTCAAGCAGATCCCTCGGTTTTCTTCTGTGGAGGGGCCTGTGAGCCCAGACAGAGAAAACAAATGCTGATGAACAGAGAGAAGGAAAACTTGGACACATTTCTGTGCACCTCACTCTTGCTACAACGTTCCTTTCTTGCCTCTCTTGGACTCACACAGCAGGGACATCTCCTTGCTGGGAGTTCTGAGTGTTGTGCAGGGATGGGGTTAGGGGAGTTGTGAGAGCTCCTCCCCACTCTCTGAAAAGGTCACTGCCTCAATCCAATGAAACTGAAGAGGAAACAAATGCCCAAAGAGCAGGTGGGAGTTCACAGGACAAACACTCTCTGTCATTCAGGATAATTTGAGCAAGTCTGGCCCTATCTAGATGGTACAGATCTTGGAAGCAAAAATAATGACCTTTCTTAAGTGATCTTCTTTTTCATCTACTTTTGAAAAGGTCTTCTTGGTCCTTTTTCCTGGCTCCCCATTTTTCTCTTCTCTTGGCTTGCTGTTCTTCTCTGGCTTCTTGATTCAAGGCATCAGAAGCAGTCCTGCACTGATTGCTTGATTGCTGATTTGTTGTATTGTGTTTTATTATGTTTGGTTATACTGTTGTTGTTGCCTATGTTCTAAGAATGGTTTGTCCCTGTTACTCCCCCATATCCCTTTGGTTCAGCCCCTGTCACTCCTCCCTAAGCCTGCCCCTTGACTCAGCAGAACTGCTGAGTCATTCCTGAGTCCCCTCCCTGGTGCCCTGTCCATCACTCGGCAGCCCATTCCCACCACCCAGAAACTTCCATCAGGAGCGTCGAGTGATTGGATCAGTACCAGGGACCCCTCCCCTACTTTCCCCTAATAGGTTGTTATCCCTATCCATCCCCTTGAAAGCCACACCCCAGTTCTACCCCATTGGTTGTTCTCCCCTTCCACTCCCCCCTTTATAAGTTGTTGCAGAGGCCCTCTCGGGGCTCTCGTTGGTTGGCTTCTGTTGAGTTTTGATGGAGCTCCTGGAATTTCTAATAAAACCCCGACGTTCACCCCCAAAGAGAGTCAGCCTCATCCTTCAGTGGGTTAGCCGTCCGGTCACTCCTCTGGAGGCACTGCTGGAAAACCCTGCGGGGAACCGAAGGCAGTGATTTCCACCGTCGTCGTGTCACCTGGCCAGGTCACTCGAGCGGTTGCCGAGTGGACACGACGGCATGAAAGAGCTCGTGTAGGTCAGGCGCAACCTGCAGGCAGAGCTGTGAGCCCAGAGCAGTGACACTGCTGTGCCTCTGTCTTCATGCCTGTCACTCTGGTGGCTCTGTCACCTGGCAGCCGTTCCCTGCCAAAGGTGCTTTTGTGTGGAGGTTTGAACAGCGGTGCTGGGGCCCTGGCAAGTGCGATCTCAGTGCTGTGATCCGGAGGCTTGTTCATACAGAAGGGTTTAGGACATGGCATGGAAGGGAGGAAGCCTTGCAGGAAAACAGAGGCTCTTTCCAACAGCATGCTGCCACCTCTTAGCGCTGTTCTTCTCCTGACTCGCTTGGAGAGGCAAAGGTAGAGGGCAGTTCTGAGCCAACTGATGTTTCTACACCAGGCCAGAGGTGCAGGAGCTTTTTGGGTGCAGCTGTTTCCTCATCTTCTTTTTGCTGCTTAGAGTCAGTTTAACACTTTGTCCTATTCTCAGACAGTGGGAATATAGAAACCTAAAGAGGAATGTCCTGAGTTCCCTAGCTCCATGTTCCTTAGAAGGGACTTAGGAATTATTTAACATCATTAAAATTTAGAGTAAAAATTATGGTGGCCTAGGGCAGTTCTCTGGATGACCCAAGTGACACAAGAGCTTAATGCCACTGAGATAGGTTTTGCAAAGTGCACTGGTGCCTTTAAAATGCGACATATTAGTAGAAGTTAGTGTTCATTTTAGGGTGGAATAGGTAAACTGATGCCCTTGAAGGGTTATAGGAAATGGTTTTTCTTCTGCCATGGGGATGGCACTAAATGTCCTGTGCTGAGCTAGTTTCTTTTCCTGCAGGATTATTCCCACCAGCTCGTCTGCATGACTGAAAGCGAAAGGATAGTTGTGCCAATTCGGGCCATTGGTGGCCGAGCTATCCTGACCTTCCCTGAGCAGCTGGACTTCTCGGCCTGTCCGGTCAAGTACAGCACCCAGAAGACTCTGCTGGTTCGCAATGTCGGTAACCGGGCAGCTCATTACCAGCTGAGCACCCAGAGGTGAGGATCTGTCCTTGTGCAAAACACCTTTGGGTGATAACAGGGCTGGGAAAGAGCAACAAAAGGAAGCAGAGCGTTGCAGCTGCTGCCCTCTCTTTGTGTTGCAGTCCTTTCTCCGTGGTTCCGACCACGGGAACTCTGGGCGCTGGCGACAGCATGCGGGTGACAGTGGGATTTCACCCGCTGACGACCGGTGACCATTCCGGGTGCTGTGCTGCAACACCGGTGAGTGCTGGGCCCTGCACGGGGCACAGGACACTTCTCCACCATCGCTCCCTGTCCCATCCCATGGGGATTGTCCCATCCCCCTCCATTCCCTCCAGAGGTCCCTCCCCTGTTCCAGCTTTACCCCAAAGAAAACAGAGTTTTCTGTTGTGTTAGCAACTGTTGTGTTGATAACTGTTCTCTGTTGTTTGATCAACTGTTCTGTTGTGTTTATCAAGCCCCTTGGTGTTTAGGGGCTTGTTAAAGTGGATCCCCTCTAACAGGGCTAAGATTTTTGCACTCCTGTTTTGCTGGGAGTTGCTGAGTGGAGGAAGGAGGAACCCTGATTCTGCACGACCGTGAGGCTGTGCCTGGGTGAAGTTTTGTTTTATTCCTGGGCAGTGCTGTATGCGAGGTGTGAGGTTTCCATCAGACTCTCTCCAGTGCAATGTGTTTCTTGCACACCTCTGTCCCGTATGCTGCTTCTCCATTGGCTTGTCGCAGACCCTTTTTCTATGTTGCCCTTCCACATATATTTAGTTTCTGTCTAATAACGTTTCCAGGCCCTCGAGTTCCTGTTTAGTGACAAATCAAGACAAATTTTTCCTCGTCCCCATTTCCCAGGCCATTCAAGCTGTTGCAAACCTCTCACATCTATCTTGCATTTGATTTCTAGACTGAGGAAGCCCGTTCAGTGTTCATGTAGAAGCTGTTCTGTACTTATTAATCTTTGCTTTGTCCCTTTTTTATTGAATTTGCAATGCTCCAGCTTGGGTTTTGAGATCAGAACAAGATAAAATATTTCACGACTGATGCAGCTGTGGGTTTGGACAGGGAGATGATGATGATTTTCACGGTGTTCATTTTGTAGTGGTTTGTCATATTGCAGAGCCAGGCTGGTTGTGTTTCCTCACCTGTGTCCCCTCCTGCTGTGGGCTGTCACTTCGCTTCTTCCTCTGGGCCTCCTTTTGCTGCCCACATGCCCCCAGGCGTATTTGCTGGTCAGCAACAAGGGATGCAAGGGATCAGGAGAGACAGGAGTCTCGTGGGATGCCCAGGGCAGACCCTGGGCAAGCCAGGACTGAACTGGGCTCCTCAGCGTCACCTGAAGGACTTTGATGCAGAAATCCTGGTGATCTGAGTGGGTCACTGGAGCACACTGACAAATCTCACTGTACGTACTGTCACCTTGGGGCCAAATCTGCACAAACACTCTCAGAAATCAGGTGTTTAAGGAGGTGCCCAGGACATCCTCACGCTGTACGCCCAGAGCTGTCAGGATGTGATAAATGTACTGATCCATGGAACTGCTCATTCAGCTAAAAGCTGTGACACTTTCTTCTGTGACCTGCAGTTTGCTCTGGTCCTTGTGCTTCCATCAGCAACTGAGCTGAGCAAAGACTCCCCTTTGCTTTGTTCCAGGTGAAGAAACTATCCACACAGAGCTCCACGGAGAAGCTGGAGCTGTCCGTGTTGGGTTGAGCACAAATTTCGTGGAGGTTGAGACGACTTTCATCACCATGTCCAACCACGCAACCATGTTCATTAAAAACAGGAGTAACGTCACGGCCCACTTCCAGTGGAAGGCTTTTCCTACTGAGGAAGAGGAGAATAAAGAGAAGAGGAGGTTGGTCTGACAGATCCATTTCAGTGAGATACACGGCCCACGGCTAAAACTGACGTGTGGCCTCAGGGGGGTGTTGGTGCTTTTGAGTGCTTTAGGCCAAGGAAACCATGCCTGGCTCTCAGGTGTGTGTCCCTGCTGGCTTCAGGAGCTCAGCACTTAGCATTCCAGTTCCACTTCTACTCCAACCAAGGATGGCATTTTGGCAAGGAAAGGTTGGTTGCAATGACTGGATTTCCTCAAGTTCTCATTGGGCTTTTGCCTCTCTGATCTTCTTCCTCCATGGCCTGGCAAGATCCTTCAACAGCTCACCCTCTTTCCAAAGGTGATACACCCTCTTTTTTTCCCTTAGTTCCTTCAGAAGCTCCTTGCCCATCCAGGCTGGTTGTCTTCCCTGTCAGCTCACCTTTCAGAACACAGGGACAATCTGTTCCTGCGATTTCAAGACTTCTTTCTTGAAGTATGTCCATCCTTCCTGGACCCCTTTGTCTTTAAGGGCTGTTTCCCAGGGTTCTTGCCAAATCAGTCTCTTGAACAGGCTGAATCTGCCCTCCAGAAGTCCAGAGTGGAAGCTTTGTTGATGCCCCTCCTTGTTTCACCAAATATTGAGAACTCTGTTCTTTCACGGTTACTGTAGCCCAGACAGTGGTGAAGAGATGAAGTTCATTTAGTCATTAGGGAACTTCCTGGTGATATCCCTGCTGTACCTGGACCCCAGGGAGGCAGCAGACTGCCTGGTGGAATGGATCCAGTCGATCTACAGGGCCCTCAGCTCCCCTTAGAAGGGAGTCACCTACTAGCACTACCCTTCTTTTCCTCTTAATGCTTGAGGCTGTGATCTGTGTGACAGAGCAAGTTCAGCTGGGAGACTCTCCAGGCAGAATTTTTTCTGTAGTGTCATCTGGCAGAGCCTCTGGAGCCAAGCCTCATACCTATTCTGTCAGGGCACCTGGGTAGGTGGTGGGGGTCAGGACGGAATTTTATGACCTCCCCAGCAGAGACCCATTTCCATTCCCCACTGTCTCCTAGGTCTCCTCCTTCTGCCTGATGCCAAGAAGGGCAGGGCTCCTCTGGCTCCTGCTGAGCTTCTCTCAGGGTTGGACGGCTGTAACTCCACCAGTTTATTTCTGTGATGCTCTCCCTAATGCTCCTCAGCCTTTCCACTTCTTCCTTAAGCTCTGCCACCGGGCAGAGCAGATCATTCAGCTGCCCACACCACACGCAGGTGTCTTTTGCACTTCCTCTGGTATTAACACCAGGCTCAGACCCTCCCTGCAGCCAGGGGCCTGGACAGCTGCGTCCTTCCTGGGGGGTTCTGTTTGACTTAGTGCACTCCTGCTGGCAGCAGCAGCAGCAGCAATGGCTTTTCATCATTTGTAAACCATAGCTGGGGGAAATAAAAAAAGCTGAAAGAAGAAAGAAGAAATCCCTGTCCCTGCCCCTGTCCCTGTCCCTGTCCCTGCCCCTGCCCCTTTCCCTGCCCCTGTCTGTCGCAGCCGCCCGCCCATCGATGGCTGGGCGCTCCCCGCCCTCCCCCATCGCACTCCCTGCCGCCGCCTGCAGACTTTTCCCCCCGGCCCAGTCTCTCCTCAGCCAGTTCGCACAGCGGCAGCGGCGGGAGGGCCGGCAGCGGGCCGACACCCAGGCAGCCGGGGCCTTCGGCCGGCAGGGCGAGAGCCCGCTGCAGAGGCAGGGCGGGCACGCTTAGCGCCCTCCCTTTCCCAAGGAGCTTGCTCCTCGGCTCTCACCGAGCCTTCTGCTTTGCCGGCCTTCCTTCCTTGCTGCTCAGGGCCGGCCCCGGCCGAGCCTGCGGCGGGACGGCAGCGGGGGGAGCGGCTGAAGGGAGGGAGCCACATTCCACACTCCATTTCCCAGCTGTTGGTGCCCTTGGTGCCTCCGAGTTCTGCTTGCCCAGCCCCAGGGACGCTCTCCTGCCCCTGCACGCTCAGCCAGGCTGAGATGGTCACTGATGGTTTCTCTGTCAGCCTCTCCCAGCCCAGCCCAGCTCCCTGCAAGCTCTGCCAGCTGCCCTGAGCTCTGTGCAGCACCAAGGGCCTCTCCCCAGCACAGCCCAGCCGGCTCTGGCCCCACAGCTCTGCTCAGGCCAGGCTGCTCTGGCCACTGGCCCCACGGCCTCAGCCCCTGGCAAGGGCACAGCAGCAGCTGCAGCTCAGCCAGGACTCAGCCCCACAATGGGGGAAGGGGCTTGGCCAAGGCACAAGGAGGCTCCCTGGCTGCCCTGCTCCCCTCTGGCTCAGGTGCTGAGAGCTCTGCAGCCCCTGCTGCCATCCCATCTGCCCAGGCCAGCACAAGAGGCCCGGCCTTGGGGCCCTCCAGAGCTGCTCCTGCTCCAGGCCCAGGGCCCATCCCAGAGCTGGGGCAGCCACAAAGCTGTGCCCATTTCTGCTCATTGCTGCTCTGATGAGGATGCATCCTCAGCCACTTGGAGGTTGCTGATGGATTTTACTACTCCACAGGCCTCTTCTTTCTTGAGTTCTTCAATTCAGGAATTCAGTGAGAAAAGCTCATAAACATTTGTTCAAAACACCCAAACAAGAGAAGCCCATGGGAATAATTCAAGTCTTCAGTTCTTCTGTGGTTAATTAGACAGATTTCAGAAGTCTATTCAGTGTGAATCTAATCTATTGAAAGCAATGAAGAGAGAATAGTTTTGTCCTGTTAAGTTTTCTCTTCCTGTTTAGAGATTGATATCAGCAATGTCCAATTGATATTGATCCCCAGCACCTCCTAATGCAGTCTGAACAGATATGAAAATCAAGAGCCTTCATGGCTGACAATCAAAACCACTTTGTCCCTACCCCCACCCACCATTTCCCTCAGCCATGTCCTGGCACTCAGAGCAGCTGAGGAATGGAGTCACATCCAGGGGTGTCCCCAGAGCTCAGGACTGGGGCCTGGTCATTTAAATCTCTTTATTGCTGATCTGGACAAGGGCATAGAGGGCAGCCTCAGTCAGTTTCCAGGTGTTTTTAAGGGAATCAACCCTTAAAAGGAAAGAGGTCCAGGAAGGATGAAGACATTTCAAGGAAGCAATCTGAAGGGGGAAGGAGCAGCCTGTCCCAGCATGCCAAAAGATGAGCTAGTGAGGAAAATGACTGTCCAGGCTGCCCATGCAGCTTTTTTGGGAACACAGGGGAAAAAAGGACCAGCAACTCAGGAAGTGTTTATGGACTTTGTTTAAGGCTATATGGAAAGAAAATTAGAGAGGTGAAACCTCAATTAAAACTAAACCTAGTGGCTTCTCTAAAAAAAATATATTTTTATAAAAAATATTTTATAATTTTTTTTAATAAAAAAATTAGCAAAACCAGGGAGAAGGAGAATCTTTATTCGATGCAGTGGAGAATATAACTAAAGATAAAGGGGTCACAAGCTCAGTTCCTGCAGAGAGAACTAAAGATCAAGTAACTAAAGAGAAGGAAAAGGCTGAGCTACTTGACACCTTGTTTGTCTCAGTTTTCAACAAGAAGACAGGTTGTCCTCAGGACAAGTGTTCTCCTGAGCTGGTAATTGGAGACAGGGAGCAGAACAGCCCCTGTAATCCAGGAGGGAGCAGTTGGGACCTGCTGAGCCACTCAGATACTCACAGGTGTATGGGATCAGATAGGATCCATGCTAGGGGGATGAGGGAGCTGGTGGATGAGCTCCCCAAGCTGCTCTCCATCATTTATCATCAGTCCTGGCTCAGCAGGGAGGTCCCAGGGGACTGGAGGTGCCAATGTGACCCCATCGCCAAGAAGGGCTGGAAGGAGGAGCTGGGGAGCTCCAGGGCTGTCAGCCTGACCTCGGTGCCCGGCAAGGTTATGGAAGAGATCACCTTGAGTGCCATCACAGGGCACCTGCAGGATGGCCGAGGGGTCAGAGCCAGCCAGCGTGGATTTGAAGATCTACACTGATGATCTGGATGAGGGGACTGAGTCCACCATCATCAAATTTGCAGATGACACCAAACTGGGTGCGAGTGTGGATCTGCTGGAGGGTAGGAGGGCTCTGCACAGGGCCCTGGACAGGCTGGATCCAGGGGCCAAATCCAACAAGGTGAGGCTGAACAAGTCCAAGTGCCGGGTCCTGCACTTTGGCCACAACAACCCCTGCAGCACTACAGGCTGGGGACAAAGGGGCTGGACAGCTGCCAGGCAGAAAGGGACCTGGGGGACTGATGGACAGCAGGCTGGGCATGAGCCAGCAGTGTGCCCAGGTGGCCAAGAAGGCCAATGGCTCCTGGGCTGGATCAGGAATGCTGTGGCCAGCAGGAGCAGGGCAGTGATTCTTGCCCTGCACTCAGCACTGGTTGGTCAGCACCTCGAGTGCTATGTGCAGTTCTGGGTCTCCAATTTAGGAAGGACATGGAGGGGCTGGAGAGTGTCCAGAGAAGGGCAGCAGGGCTGCTGAGGGGTCTGGAACACAAGTCCTGTGAGGAGAAGCTTGGCCGCCACAAGCCAGTTATCCCTGTGGTAACTTTTCTGACACCTCCTGCTTAAAACCCAAAAAGCCAGAAGGATCGTGAGGCCCCGCTTTCACGGTCTGTATTCGTACTGAAAATCAAGATCAAGCGAGCTTTTGCCCTTCTGCTCCGCGGGAGGTTTCCGTCCTCCCTGAGCTCGCCTTAGGACACCTGCGTTACGCTTTGACAGGTGTACCGCCCCAGTCAAACTCCACACCTGCCGCTGTCCCCGGAGCGGGTCGCGGCCGGCGCGCGCCGGCCGCTTGGCGCCAGAAGCGAGAGCCCCCCTCGGGGCTCGCCCCCCCGCCTCACCGGGTAAGTGAAAAAACGATCAGAGTAGTGGTATTTCACCGACGGCCGGGACGCCGGCGGGCGGGTCGCCCCGCCGCGCCAAGCGCGCGCCCGGCCTCCCACTTATTCTACACCTCTCATGTCTCTTCACAGCGCCAGACTAGAGTCAAGCTCAACAGGGTCTTCTTTCCCCACTGATTCCGCCAAGCTCGTTCCCTTGGCTGTGGTTTCACTGGATAGTAGGTGATAGAAATGGGCCAGGAGACCAGCTCCTTTTAAAGGCCTTTATTGAGTGATCAGCTCTGGGTGGGAGCCTGAGGGGTCGCGCACACCGCTGCTGCTCCCTTTGGCGACGCAGAGGAGGAGGTGATCAGTTTTGCTTTGCAGCAGAACTGGGACTCCAGTCCTCGCGGGCGTGCCTAGGAAGACGTCTCCCGGCTCATTGACTAGGGTCCTCATCTCAGTCTGATTACCTTTAGATGGTGGTGATCTCCAAAACCTGGTTGATGGTACAGGGGGACTCTTCCCCACTGAGTCTTGTCGCTTAATTTTCTAAATCTCCATGTCGGCTCATTGTTTCCAGGGCCTCTTGTGGAGTCTTCTTCTGCCTAGCTTCATTTGCATATTACCGGAGCTATTTCCGGCCGCCATTTTGGGAGCAGCGGAGGCAATACCCGAGAGACTCAATAAGGGTACCAAGAAAGGGATTCAACAGTGGAGGAAGTAACAAGGGGTACAACTGGAGTATTAACACAAGGGGGTACAACAATTCAACAGTGGGGGAAGTAACGGGGGGGGTATTACAACAAGGGTACAACTGGAGTGAATATGGTGTACAATAAAGGTGTCTAACAATTATCAGCTTATTTCAACTATCTTAACTTTACCGAATTTATTCATGACAGTAGGTAGGGACAGTGGGAATCCCGTTCATCTATTCATGTGCGTCACTAATTAGATGACGAGGTATTTGGCTGTTTTTCGAACACATATATAGAATATATGTTCCTTTTCCAGGTTAAGTAAAGGTGGCCCGTCCACCGTGGACAAGTCCGGTGAAGTGGTCCAATTTGGTTGTAAATTGACACGTTATGAAATAATAGGTTCTGTCCCTACTCACTATCAGCTACCTAACAGGCTTGTGGCTGCCCTACGTCCCTAGCTGTGGTCTAATTTATTAAAAAAAATATAAGACAGTACAAAAAAAAGAGCACTATATAACAATACAAAATTAACATAATAAAAACCAACAAACGGCAGAAAAAGGAAACAACAGTACACCTACTCTGGGTTATGCAGTTTTCTGGCCCTACTGGGGAACATATGTACAATGTCCACAGATGACAGGAGCGCTCTTGTGGAAAAAGTCTCTGCAATTGTCACTTGCCTCGATTTAGAGAGGCCAAGAGTATTCAAAAGTTCAAAGTTCCCTTGGTGGCATTTCCCCCGCGCTCCTAGGGGAAAGCCCATAAAGACAACGTCCTTTGCGTTGGTGAAACTCCCAGCTGATGGGAACAAACTTTCTGACTGACTGCAGAGGCCAGGACAAAGCTGAGTGGTTTCCCTGCCATGCCCCAGCCCTTCCTGGCCTCAGGGGCTGATGGCATTTCTGCTCCCTCAGGTTCATGTTCCCACACCAACAGCATGACTGTGCTCCCACCAGCTCTGTGCAATGCAAACAGGGGCTCCTGAGCCAGTGCTGCTGTGTCTGTGCCTGCAAGGATGTGGCACCTCTGTGAGCTGGGGAAGAGGCCAGGGCTGCAGAGGGGGGATAATGTTGGCAGCTCCATGAGGACACTCTGGGACACTGCCCTGGGCTGTCCAGCACAGTGGGGAAGGATCAGCCCCTGCTCTGCTGTTCCTTCCCCTCTCCCCCAGGGCCCTGGCTGAGCACCAGCCGTGCTGTTTGCCCCCAGCCTGCCCACGGCCAGCCTGGGGCTGCTCACGGGGGTTCTTCTCTGTTGAGCATTGGCCTGGCCGTGTTCTTGAGAGAGCCTGGGCAAAGGAGCCTGGAGTCCCCAGGCCCTGCCCTGAGGCGTCAGCACTGCCCCAGCAGTGCCCATGGCCTGTCCCTGCTACAGCCCTGGCACTGCCACCCCCAGGACTGTGCCCGGCCCCGAGAGCACTCAGGCCCTGCAGCAACACCAGGGCCACCAGGGCAGCCGGGCAGTGGCACAGGAGCAGCACTGGCACCACCAAGTGCTGCTGCTGCTGGGCACAGCTGCTGTGCCAGCACTGATCTGCCCCCAGCTCTGCACACAGACATTGCTGCTGCAGCTCTAGAGAAGGCAACAAAAGGGGCATCTCTGCAAAAAACTTTGCTGGGAGATCCTTGAGTTCCTTTAAAGCCACCGAGAGTGCAGCCCCTCATTGACACAGTCTGTGGCTACAGGGAAGGTGGAGAGAAACAAAATGAGAAATGCCACAAGGAGTGGCTTTCCTTTGTGGACTAGATGAAAAAAAAAAATAAAACAAAGGAAAAAAAAAAAACCAAGACATAACCAACAAGAAGCATCAAAGGTGACTTTTATCCCAAGTGATTTGTGATTTATTACAATTGATTTGCCAGCACTTTAATGATCCTGAAATCATCCAGCCATCAGTGTCCACACTGCAGCCTTGAGCTCCTGGTTCCTCAGGCTGTAGATGAGGGGGTTCAGGGCTGGAGGCACCACCGAATACAGAACTGACAGTGCCAGTTCCATGGATGGGGAGGAGATGGAGAGGGGCTTCAGGCAGACAAATGTGCCAGTGGTGACAAACAAGGAGAGCATGGCCAGGTGAGGGAGGCAGGTGGAAAAGGCTTTGTGCCCTCCCTGCTCAGAGGGGATCCTCAGCACGGCGCTGAGGATCTGCACATAGGAGAAAACAATGAACACAAATCATATGAGTCCTAAACGGGCACTAACTGCAATGAACCCAAGTTCCCTGAGATAGGATGTGGAGCACGTGAGCTTGAGGATCTGAGGGATTTCACAGAAGAAGTGGCCTAGGGCATTGTCCTGGCACAGGGGCAGGGAAAATGTATTGGCTGGGTGCAGCAGTGAAAAGAGAAAGCCACTGGCCCAGGCAGCTGCTGCCATGTGGGCACAAGCTCTGCTGCCCAGGAGGGTCCCGTAGTGCAGAGCTTTGCAGATGGGCATGTAGCGGTCGTAGCACATGATGGTAGGAAGGGAGAACTCTGCTGAAATGAAAAAGACAAAAAAAAATAGTTGGACTGCACATCCTGTATAGGAGCTGGTCCTGGTGTCCCAGAGAGAATTGTGCATGGCTTTGGGGACAGTGGTGCAGATGGAGCCCAGGTGGCTGAGGGCCAGGTTGAGCAGGAAGAAGAACATGGGCGTGTGCAGGTGGTGGCCGCAGGCTCCGGCGCTGATGATGAGGCCGTTGCCCAGGAGGGCAGCCAGGGAGATGGCCAGGGAGAGGCACAAGTGCAGGCGCTGCAGCTGCCGCGTGTCTGCCAGTGCCAGCAGGAGGAAGTGGCTGATGGAGCTGCTGTTGGACATTGGCTGTGGCTGGGCATTGGGTTCTGCCCTGTGGAAAAAGACAGTGATGAGTTAGAGGAGATCCCTGTAACCAAAATGAAAGCCATTTTTCCACCTCATGACTCAGCAGGAGTTTCTCCAATAAAGAAACAAAGCTTTTACTGAAGCTCCCACTCTGTCCATGACAGGAACTCCTGTGCCAGTCTGGGACATCCCGGCTCTTTGGCAGCCTGGGGACTCCTGGGATGTCACCGTGGAGCCCCCGTGGGTGCCTGTGACAGATCGGTGCCTTTGCAACCCAAGGTGATGTCACCATGGAATGGCTGTGACTGCCTCTGACCACACGGCTCTTTACCATCTCCAGAAGGCCCTGGGAGGTCTCCATGGAGCCCCTGTCTCTGCCTGTGACATTCCAGTTCTTGAACAGCCTGGAGACTCTTGGGAAGTCCCCATGGAACCCCTCTGAGGGCCTGTGGCAACTCGGTTCCTTCCGAGGCAAACATCACCAGCCCCCCTGTTGCTATGGTCAGTTTCCATGGCAACCTTCTCCAGCCCCCTGTTCCTATGGTGGGGTGGTTTTGCATGGGAGGCACTTATGGAAGAAATGCAAAGAGAAGCTGCTAGCAGTTTCCTCCATGTCTGACACAAAAAACAATCAGTAATGAGCTTTGAGAATTGACAATCTGTTAAAGCCCTGAGAAAGCTGATAAGCCTCTGTGAACATGCATGTAAAAAAGGAAAAATCCTGGGAGATCCCTCTTTCTTTTCCAGCCAGATGGCCTGGCAAAAGAGTCAGAAAATACAGATATTGAGATGAGAACAAGATTTGAAATACCAAACCTTAATTACTGAGCATCTCGAAAGCAATAATACAGCCAAGCTGAAAGCAATCCCCCCTTCTGATTAAACAATGCCCTTTACTTACAGATAGATCCAAAGGTCAAATGGAATGTTCTGTCTCACCCCCCAATGTATGGTTCATCCCTCACCTGTAACCCTCCCCTGAAGTATCAGGTATCTGTAACCCCATTGGCCCAAGTCCTGTCCCAGCCCACCTTGAAGCCCCCTGATAAGGTGTGGCCGAGGGACCAGATGCTCTCTTGGACCTTCCTCTTGGGACGCTCACCCTCTCTCTCTCTCTCACCCCCTGCTCTCCCTGGGCCTGCCACGAGTTGCGGCTAGCAACTCCAAGCAGGGCCCTTCACCCCTTAGAATAAACCAAATGTTCTAAAGACCTGGCTTCAGAGATCCTTCATCACCACCCATCCAAAACGTCCTAGAGCCCAGCTGTCCCCGCAGTCCCCAAATCTGGGGGGCCAATCTGCCCACACTGGGAGCCTCCATGAATGTCCAGCTCCTTCTCCTTGGGCTGTCAGCACGGGGTCCATTGCCATCCGGTTCCATCCCCCTGACTGGCACTGATCTCCAAGGAAGCCTGGCCCAAAGTTCAGCCAAAGCCTCAGCCAAAGTTCCCCAATTAGGACACTGCGGAGTCTTGCACAATTCCTTTTCAAGATGATGTCAGCACATCAATGAGATCATAGCACTTGTCCATCTAGTCAAGAATCCCCCACGGGGACACTCTGCTCTCTCATCAATGGAGCACAAAGCAGCAACATTCCAGAGGAAAATCTTTGCCCATGGGCAAGTTCCAGAGCAAACAGTCAAGGCAGTGGCCTGAAATGTTTTCCCAGCTGGGTCACCAGAGATCCCGGATGCATCCACAGTGTCCCTGTGGAAAGAGAGAAGCAGGAGCCTTTCACTAATTTCACTTATGTCAAACAGGAATTGCAGCCATGGACATGTCTTGGGAACCACTTCTCCACTTCTTTTTTCCTTCTTGGAACCTGGGACAAGCATCTGGATACTCCTTGGGAAAAAAAAAAACAAAACAGGGACACTGGGATTCTCTGTGACTCAGGCAAGGCTCCCACAGGCTTCAGCACCCAAACCTTTGACCCCCACTGTGGTTCTCCTGAAAAATATGAGTGTCAATTCCCAAACAGGGCCACAGGAAGGTTTTATGGCCAGGCAGAAGTTAGAGGAGTGGCATGTGGTGAACAGTTGAAAAAGCAGAAGTTTCCAAGTCCTTGAACTTCAGAGGCTACAAGGAGAAAGCTTGAAGTTTTTATGGTCCATTAATCTCTGTCTTCCCTCTGTTCATCTGGCACATTCCAAGTCCAGAGCAGATTATGGGAAGCTGTCGCCTTCTGCTGAGAAGGCGGGCGACCTGGTTTCAAGACACAGCACGGCGACCCGGCCTCCCCCGGGTCACTCGGTCCACTGACATGCACAGACACCAATGTGGTGGATGGTCAAATGGCGTTTATTATCTCATCTCGTGAGGTTAAATAGTCAAGGGGGCTTTACTACGTCAAAGGGGGGATGGTGGGTCTGGCTAGGGTTAGTAAGGAGTGGGAAACTACTGGGGTTAGGAGGGGCTGCATGCTTCAGGGGTGATTGATCACTTATAGCAGGATGAGGGGGGAAGGGTCTTGCTTTCTGTCACATCCCGAGATTTTCCGTTCGCCTGTCCCTATCTACCACATCTCCCCCCCCCCTTTTTTACTAATGAATGAGGTAGTTATAAACATAGGCACTAAGGTGAGGTATAAAGTTATAATTTGATAAGGGAAAAGGGGTTTTGGTAAACCTGAGTAATCTTTGCAAGGGAAGTTTAGAGAACCTTTGCGACTGGCAGTGTCCTCTGTTTTTGGTTCACAGCATTTGTTGCTGGCCTGTAAACAGGATGTTGGCCCGTTCTAGGTGAGCTTGAACAAATGAGACCAGCTTGTTTAGCAGGCATGGTCCAAATGTAAGGGTTAAAAGCAGTATTGCTAGCGGACCTATCAGGGTGGAAATTAGAGTGGTGAGCCATGGCAATTGATTGAACCAGGACTCGAACCAGCTCTGTTGGGTTTCCCTGTCTTTCTTTCTTTGAGCCAGTCTATCTCGGAGTTCTGCCATGGAGTCTTTAACGACTCCTGTGTGGTCCGCATAGAAGCAGCATTCCTCCTTCAAGGCGGCACACAGACCTCCTTGCTGCATGAACAAGAGGTCCAGTCCTCGCCTGTTCTGTAAGACCACTTCCAAAAGCGAGGAAACTGATTTCTCTAGAAAGGAGATGGATTTCTCGAACCTCTGCAGGTCCTCATAGATGGTCATCTGCAGCTGAGCAAGCCCTTGGTGTTGGGTCGCGAGGGCTGAGACACCCGTGGCTGTGCCAGCTGCTCCCAGGCCGAGCAGCATTGCGATAGTCACTCCCGTTATTATTTCTCTTTTGTGGAGTCGGCCGGGCTCCTCAAAGAGGTGGTATACCTCTTCGTCTGAGTGGTACAGGACCCTAGGAACAATCAGAACTTGGACACAGAAGTCGATAGCGTCATTGAACTTGGCAAGGAACATGCAAGGACTCACCCCAGATCTCTGACAAACCCACATCCCCGATGCGGATGGGACCGCCCACTTGTTGATCTTTCTGTTGGGCTTGACAACTTCGGTGCAGAAGTTGCCTTTCTGCTTTGCCAAGGCTGCATTGCCAAAGCATTTGCCCTGGCCTGTGACTTGACTCAGGGTGATTCCCCTACAGGGAGTGTCCCATCTGCAGTGGTGGGGGGCTTCAGCTGTTGAGTAACTGAAGGGGGTGTTTAGAGCAACTCCTTCGTAGAAAGGAGGTTTAACATCGTAGCAAAGCCAGCAGGAATTGGTTAGGTTTGGGTTGGATTCGTTCAAGGATAGAAAGGCAGCCTCTAGCATGCGGAAGATTGGGTCTGAGTCCGACTCGGCTAAGCGGCCTATTTGGAAGGCATCTGCATGGCCGGTCGGGATATCAGTGGCCTTTGTGGGTAAGGTTTTGGGATGGGTTATGTTTCTCCCTTTCAGCACGTCCTTAATGACCTTATTGGGTCCTACCGGTCAGGGTGCCGGTGGTTGGAGCCTGATAATTCGCACATTCACCCACTCTTTTGGCCCTTTGAGGACTACTGTCCACGTTCTGCCTGTGGCCCAATTAGGGTGTTCTGGCTGCAGAACTGTCATGTTATAGTCTGTGCACTTCCGATATTTGGGCTGTGTATAATAGTTGTTATAGACCCCTTTCGCGATGGCGGGCTTTTTACAGCCGGTAGGTGCCCAGGTGAACTGTAAAAATCTATCGGGCTCCTGTGGTTCCCACCCCTCTCCTGATGGTCTGGCATCTGTGACAATGGTTTCACAGCCCCAGTGTCCGCAATATCCCCACCCCGGGTAGTTACAGTACTTCTTCCCAGGGTTGGAGGCCGGACACCAGTAGGACAGGTACATGTACATGACGTGTGGGTGCTGGGGTCGTATTTTTGGTCGTCCTGGAAACAGGTCAGCGATATGGAACACGAAGGATGGGGTGCCTGCCGTGGTGATTTCTTTGAATACCTTGTCACTTGAAAGATGCTGCATGACCCACCTGAATGGCTGATGGGGGTAATAGTCTGGATTAGCTCGCCCCTCGGCGATGAGCCCTAATAACAAGATCACACAAAGCCACCGTTGCTGTCTGGGTCTCACCGGTGTAGGACTCTTGGGCGCTGTCTGGCGTTTTGGTGGTTCGTCGTTTTCCTCTGGAACCGGGATGTACGTGTTACGGGGACGGCCCACGAGCATGTCCTGTAAACAGAAACTCGCAATTCTCATTAGTCTCCTGGGTTGTGGCTGTATTGAAAAGAAGCAGTCCTTGATGTCCAGCACTGCGCATGGCTGTCCTTTGGGGATGGCTGAGTTCGTGGGCAGCAGTGTCTGAACTGGACCCATGGGTTGGATTGTCCTGTTCACCTCCCTCAGGTCGTGGATGAGGCGATAACCCTCTCTGGACCTTTTGGGGATTACAAATACAGGGGTGTTCCATGGGCTGGTGGAGGGTTCTATGTGACCCTTCTGCAGCTCGCGCTGACTAGTTCCAGCAAGGCTGCCATTCGAGGCTTTGACAGGGGCCACTGCTCGACCCAAATGGGGTCTGACGATTTCCAAGTCAGTCTGATTGGCAGCGGTGGGTGTACGGCAGTGGCCCTCAGGATAAATTTGTGATCCTGACTCCTAATATAGCGAGGACATCCCTTCCTATCAAGGGTGGAGAGCTTTGTAGAATGTAGGGGTAGATTGCCACCGTCTGTTCCGGTCCCTTTTTCGTGTGGAGTGTTATAGCCACCAACTGGGTGCTTTTCCACACCCGGGATGGCCCTCCCACTCCGTTCACTGGGGGACCTCTTTACATTGCCAATGCTGAGGCCAAAGCGCTTGGGGAAAAACCGAGCAGTCTGATCCCGTGTCCGCCCAGAACTGAAGCCCTATGACGTGGGGATCCTGACTGCCATAAAGGCGGCATGTCCCCCACCTCTTCAGGGGCTCTTTCCCTATTTTCATGGCCAAGGCCACCCAGGGGTCCCGCTCTGGGGCGTCCCTTGCTGGCCCTGTGGCACAGGCGCGGCTTGTGGCGGTGGTGGACACGAAGGCGCCACTGGCAGCGCTGCAAAACTCTGCGATTGTGTCGCTGGTGGGGGTGCGAAGCTGGCTGCCTCCTGTGGGGGCATGGGGTATGAGGGCCCCCCGCCCCACTGGGGGTTGACATAAATGGGCCGCTTTGCATTCGCAGCGGGAGGAGGCTGAGTGCGGCCAGTGCGCCCCCTCCCTTTCCCGTTTCCCTGAGGCTGGGACCTGCAGTCCTTAGCGAAGTGCCCCTTCTTCCCACAGCTCCAGCAGGGCCCTCTCGGGTGTGCTTGAGGTGGGGGCACCGCCGCGGACTGCTGTGCCAGCTGGGGACAGCTCACTGCGATATGGCCTGCCTGACCACATTTGAAGCACGCCATTGTACTGCTTAGGGTGCGGACGGCTGCTTGAATGGGTGTTAGGTGTTCCTCTCTTACGACGTGCCTGATCATGTTGGCTAGGCTGGCTCCGGCTGGCAGGGAGCGCAGGATGTCCTTGGTGACGGAGTTACATTGCTGGCACAAGCAGTCTGCCACCACGGGACCCTTTGCCTCTGCAAGCAGGGTAGAGGAGTCTACTGCTGCCTGCAGGCGGTCTCCGAACTGCATGAAGCTTTCGCTCTCTGCCTGCCTTATGGTGGACCACGGTGACGGCTTGGCCACAACCAGAGAGGCAGCCCGAATAGCCTCCCTAGCAGCTCGAGTGGTGGCCCTGACTTCCTCGGCCCGCATCTGTGTGGCTTGTTGCTGAGGTGTTACCATCTCGTCATGTTTCCCTAGCAGCCTGGATAGGCTCGACCCATGCAGTGGCTGCCCTGCCCCAGAAGCCTGGGCTAACACTTTTGTACAATTATTTTCCCATTCCTGCTTAAACACGATCATTCCCGCACCGCCGAGTATCATGCGACCTATTTGTTTGATGTCAAAGGGGAGCAAGTCGTCATTGCCAAAAAGGCCGTCCACGAGGGTGGAGACCATAGCCGAGTTGATCCCCTTCTCTGAGATCGCTTTGACAATTGCCTGTATGTCTTTGGGGTTTACCGGATTATATATCCTTTGCTGATTCCCCTCTGGCCCGGTGATCCTAACCGGGAAGACTTGGACCGCGGCTGAAGGGGTCCATTCTGCACAGGCTATTTTTATTTTTCCCCAGTCGGTAAACTGGGCTGGTTCGTATTGCGATTGCCTTTCGATGTGGCTTAAGGCTTTATTCATTTTTTGTTTTAAACCGCGTTTAGCTCCGCTTTTTCCGTTTCTGAGTCCCAGTCGGCTTCCGTCAGCTCTCCCGAGCTGGTGGAGCTGCTGTCGCCGGACTCAGAGCCGGAAGTCGAATGCCAGCGCACTTCCGGGCTCCAGTGCCTTTTTGTGCGGCTCCGGCCCCGCCCCTCCCCTCGGGGCTGGTGCCGCTCCCGCCCCCTGGGCTTGCCCTGCCGCCCGCAGGGGGAGGTCTCTCCCTTAAATGGTAGCAGCGTTGAGCGCGGCTCCCGATTGGGCGTGCGCTCTCTGCCGCTCTCCTCCTCCTCTTTTCCTCGCGGATGCGCACTAGCAAGAACTCGCGACTCTGGGCTCTTCCTGCCGAGAGCCTCCGCGCCCCGCCCATCCCCTCGGTCGCCGGCGCCCTGTTCGGCTGGATAGGGTGGCGGCGCCGCCCGCGTCTCCTTGTGAGCCGCGTTCTCCGCGTCTCTGGCTTCCCTTGCCAGTTCCTCCCAAAAGGACTGCGCGCGCTGCCGCGCCCCCGGCGCCGAATCGCTGATCCGTGGTGAAAGGACGGATGGGGAACCTGCAGGTTTTCAGGAGGTTCCGCGGGGGGGTTTGGGCTCGGGGAGGGGGGGAACGCGCCCGGCCCCCCCGGATCTCCGCTCCTGGGTAGATCGCTTTCGGGGGCGGTTTGCGTTGCCGCTCCTACCCCCAGCTTGGGTGTAGCTAATAAACATGTGCGTGCGGCGCTCCATGTTTCCTGTTCCTCTAGCGCCCGGCGCAGGGCTTGTTCAACTTTTCCCCACGCCTTGAGGCTTTTGCCGCTGCCTGAGGACTTTGTATCCTCAGCTAGCGCGGCCGTGCATTTCTCCCACACCTCCGGGTGTAATATTTCCGCGGGATGTTCAATCGCCCCAAGCTCTAAGAGTCTCGCAATAGCGAGATAAAAATCCTTGAGCCTGCATTTAATTCCCCACTGCTTATAAACTGAACTCACGACCTTCGCGATGGCTTCCATGTCAATCGCTGGTCCGGGGACATCTCCCCCGCCGAGAGTCGGTCCAGCCGCTCCGGCCGCTGCTCTTGTCCAGGCGATACCCGCTACCCAAGAGAGTTTCTCTTTTCCCCTTTTCCCGGGTTTCGGCAGCACTATGTCACCTTCTGCTGAGAAGGCGGGCGACCTGGTATCAAGACACAGCACGGCAACCCGGCCTCGCCCGGGTCACTCGGTCCACTGACATGCACAGACACCAATGTGGTGGATGGTCAAATGGCGTTTATTATCTCATCTCGTGAGGTTAAATAGTCAAGGGGGTTCTACTACGTCAAAGGGGGACGGTGGGTCTGGCTAGGGTTAGTAAGGAGTGGAAAACTACTGGAGTTAGGAGGGGCTGCATGCTTCAGGGGTGATTGATCATCTATAGCAGGATGAGGGGGGAAGGGTCTTGCTTTCCGTCACATCCCGAGATTTTCCGTTTGCCTGTCCCTATCTACCACATCTGGCCCAGGAGCGGGGGTTTTACACATCTCTTTCAAGTTCTTTTCCACCTCTTTCTCGGTAATCAGGGCCCGAAACATGTCATTATCCGCCTCCGCATACGGTGGAAAATCCTCGAGACCCCCAAATTCAACGGATGTTACCCATCTCGATTTAAAGGCATCATGGACAATACCAGAGGGTATTTGGCATTATAGGGCCTCCGTGCTATCCAAAATAAGCCGAGCCAACCTCCTTCTATGTAAATGAAACAGCCTCTGAAATCTAAGATATTTCCCTCTTTTTACAGCTCTTTTTCGCATCCAACTAGTTGCCGTTTTGGATGCTGATTCACCACTTGTACTTTGTACCTTCTGACCCTTGGTCACTTTTGTACTCTGACCCGGCCCTTCTAGATCAATCAGGAATTCCTCATAAACTTTATTCACCACTTTCTGTGAATCTTGCCCACTTAAAATTTTTTCGACCGCCCCCTGGTGTCTGGTGAATTTACCTGCCGATAGCTCCTTTTTGATGGCCTCATGATATTGGAGCTTTAATTGTCCCTCCTTTACCACTCCAGCAGACCCAGAATGATATACTTTCCTCCCTCTACCCTCTGGTCCAGATGGAACTTCTGCGGAGGAACCCTTTCCCAGAAGGCGCCTTTTATCACTGATCTGCTTTGCCGTCTTAGATGGAATATGCTCCGCAATTAGTTGGTTTATATTTCTGCTACCGGCAAATCTCTCCACCAAATGTACCAGAAGAGCCTCCTCCTCCTCAGTCCATACTTTCTTGTGGCCCCCCCTAGCAGATGGCACCTTAGGTTGGGAGGCAACAATCCGTTCCACATTTCTCACAAGAGGATGCTTTAACCTCTTGTGTTGGCCCAAGCCAATCTTGGTGGTAAACCCCTTTTGGCACACCTCACATACCCACTCACCTGTTGAGGCCACATTTACTGTCCCTTTGCATTGTGGGACATGACAAGCAATACTGTGGTAATTCAGATTTTGTTTACCACATTTTGAGCATTTAAAGAAGACCTTTTTCTGCCCGTGGGTCCTCTTAAGGTGGTCTATCAGCCCCGATATCCGAGTAAACCGGGTTGCACAGCGTGGACAAGCTGGCTTTTTGTCCGGGACAGACACAACAGGAGTCCTGATCTGTGAACTGCCCTCGGTAATCCTGGCAGGTGCCTCAGGTGTTTTAGGCCTCTCATCACCTCTGCCAGAACACTCAGTATCCTCCTGGTCCAGGCCAGATTGTAAAGGCTCATATGGCTCTGGAAGTTTTGCCAAGCCCTCCCAAACCACACCGTGATGGATTCCCCCATCATGAACAAACATGGAGTTATTAAATTCCAAACACACCAGTTAGAAACCCTCTTTCCTGGGCAGAGAGGGTAAAGATGGAGTTTTGGCCTCATTGACCCTTAGAATATCCAAAAGGTCAGTCTGAGTGGCTATCGATACAAGTCGCAAAACCCATGATTGCGCCATCTCAATAGAAAATCCGGTTGAATTGAGGGTACCAAAAGTTAGCAGCTGGCTCTCACCCAAGCTGCCAACTTTGTCCAACTTTGCCTGTGGGCAAGGCTTTGGGCATCAGATTTTTACTGGTGCCAAACTTTTGGTTTCAGCAAATTGTGAGGCTACCACTGGGTGGCGAGTCCAGCGATAGGGAGGGCGAATATTCACCCTCGCTCACACTGGGGGAGAAGTCGACTTAGTTACCACAAGGGTATCCAGCGGGGCCACGAGGAGGCGCGACTTCCCCAGCTAAGCCCAGTTAGTAACTATGACATCTCGAGCTGCTAAGAGAGTCATAGTTACTCCCGCCGTTTACCCGCGCTTCATTGAATTTCTTCACTTTGACATTCAGAGCACTGGGCAGAAATCACATCGCGTCAACACCCGCCTCGGGCCTTCGCGATGCTTTGTTTTAATTAAACAGTCGGATTCCCCTGGTCCGCACCAGTTCTAAGCTGGGTGCTAGGCGCCGGCCGAGGCGGGGCGCCGGCCCGGGGACCCTCCCCCGCGAGAACCGCTCGGCCGACGCTTATCATGGCCCTGTTTCCGAAAACCAACAAAATAGAACCGGAGTCCTATTCCATTATTCCTAGCTGCAGTATGCCGGCGGCCGGCCTGCTTTGAACACTCTAATTTTCTCAAAGTAAACGCTTCGTGCCCCGCGGGACACTCAGCTAAGAGCATCGAGGGGGCGCCGAGAGGCAGGGGCTGGGACAGGCGGTGGCTCGCCTCGCGGCGGACCGCCAGCTCGATCCCAAGATCCAACTACGAGCTTTTTAACTGCAGCAACTTTAAGATACGCTATTGGAGCTGGAATTACCGCGGCTGCTGGCACCAGACTTGCCCTCCAATGGATCCTCGCTCAAGGATTTAAAGTGCGCTCATTCCAATTACAGGGCCTCGAAAGAGTCCTGTATTGTTATTTTTCGTCACCATGGCAGCCCTGTCCCCTGGGCCTGGCTCTCCCCTTTCCTCTGCCCCTGCCTTGTCTCTGCTGCCATGAAGACTCTTTTCATTAAGATCTTGTCCCCAAGGTGCTGGGGCCAATGGCTTCCCAGTCAGGCTCCTGGAGCACAAGTGGCTTTCCAGAGCCCAGCCAGAAATGAGCCCTGAAGCAGCAGCTCTGCAGTGCTGGCCACCAGGCTGGGTTGCCAAGGGAGGCTTCTGGCCATGCCCTGCAAGCAGCTGCTGCTGCCAAGGTGCCTTTGGTGCCTCAGGCTCTCCCTGGCACAGCTCCCAGCACGGCACTCTGCCCTTGTGCCCGAGGCCTTCCCTGGGCTGGGGCTGGCCTGGGGCTTTTCCTGCAGCGGGACCTGCCCTGCTCATGGCACAGGAAAGGCAGTTCCTGCTGGAGCAGGAGGCTCTGCCTGCAAAGGGCTCAAACAACTCCAGCAAGGCCCTGTTGACTTCAGAATTGCTTCCTAGAGCAGAATGTTCTAAGAACTGTTACAGCTCCTATGCTGTAGAGTAAATAACGCTGATTAAGATCTTTCTGTCTAATCATGATCAGAATCAATCAGAGCTGTATTTACATAAATCTCTCTGGTATTCCATCCTTAATCCTATGGGACAAATGGCATTAAAGTTCAATTCCACCTGTCCAATTTTTTACACCTTGGACAAAGTCTGGGGCTGGAATTGGATCCAGCCACTCACAGTCTCCTCTCTTAGAAGGAATTGTAGAAGTCTAGGGGTCCTGGAGGGTTTTGGGGTTCTATGGTGGCTGCTGGGTGTCATTTCACCATCTTATGACTCAGCAGGAGTTCCTCTAATAAAGAAACAAAGCTTTTGCCCGAAGCTCCCACTCTGCCCATGACAGGATCTCCTGTGCCTGTCTGGGACATCCTGGCTCTTTGGCAGCCTGAGGACTCCTGGGATGTCACCGTGGAGCCCCCGTGAGTGACTGTGACAGATCAGTGCTTTTGCACCTCAAGGTGCCCTGGGATGTCACCATGGAATGGCTGTGACTGCCTCTGACCACACACAGCTCTTTACCATCCCCCAAAAGCCCTGGGAGCTCCCTCCACTCCTGTCCCTGGGCACCAGAGTGAAGAGGTTCCCACAGCTCCCAGCCAGGGACCCGCTCCCAAGGCTGCTGCCATGGCCACCAGGGCTGGCACCAGCTGGGATGCTCAGTCTCCACCAGCCAGGGTTTAGGAATGGGATTCCCCAATTTCCTGCTCCTGCTAAAACCGCCCTGCTACTCGCTGCCCTCCCGCATCCCATGGAAAGCACAAAAGGCAAAGATCCCCGGCTGGGATAAGAACAATTTATTGGGAACAGCAACCACATAAGGAAGAAATAGGAACAGAAACAATATTGAACACAGAAGAGATAAGAAAACTACACCACCACCGACTGTCTCTTCCCAGCCACCTATTCCCTCCTACCTGGAAAGGACACCCTCCTCCTCAGGAGAGAGAGAGAGTCCCTTTCCTGCCCCTGGCAATGACCTGAGGTGGGAGTGAATGTTATGACAGCACCACAGCCAAACCCTCATGTTCTTTGAGCCCACCTCATGTCATTGCCAGGGGCAGGAAAACAGACAGGTTTCTTCCCAGCATGGATCATAGGGAACATGGATCACCAGGGCTCTTCCCAACGTTGGTCCTCCAATGGGGGATGAAACAGGAGCAGTGCACAAAGCTCTTCCTGCAGTCAGGCCATTTGCAGGCCTTCCCTTACTGGTGTGTCCGTTGGTGTTCAGTCAAGTGAGAGTTCCTGGAGAAGCTCTTCCCACACTGGGGACACTCGTAGGGCTTCTCCCCGGTGTGGATGCGGCGGTGGCTGATGAGGTGGGAGTTTTGCTTGAAGCCCTTCCTGCAGTCAGGGCAGCGGAAGGGCCTCTCATCTGTGTGAATCCGCTGGTGCAGGATGAGATGGGAGCTGATCCGAAACCTCTTCTGACACTCAGGACACTTGTAGGGTCGTTCCCCAGTGTGAATCATCTGGTGGCGGATCAGCTCAGAGCTGCAGCTGAAGCCCTTCCCACATTCCCCACACTTGTAGGGCCATTCCCCAGTGTGGATCATCTGGTGGCGGATCAGGTTGGAGCTCCGGCTGAAGCTCTTCCCACACTCCAAGCACTTGTAGGGCTTCTCCCTGTCATGAAACTGCTCATTCACCACCAGCTCCGAGCTCCGGCTGAAGCTCTGTCCACCTTCCTGGCACAGACTGGGTCTTTTCTCTTCAGAGCACTCTGGGCTGGATTTGGAGCCCCTCTTCCTGCGGGATCTCTGGGGCTTTTCCTCCCCATTGGATTCCAGCACTGTGGAACCACTCAAAACGGCCTCTTCCATGAGGCTCTGCTGCGGGGATTCGTCCTCCCTGGTCTCCATCTTCAGCTCCTTGTCTGGGGGAGGAAGAACAAGGACAGGATGGGATTTGCCTCCATGCCAGAGGGAAGGGGAAGGAGATGCCCCCAGGGCATCCCCGGGCGGTCGGCGCTGGCAGTGGGGTTGTCCTGCAGCCGGGGGCAATGCTGGGCTGGGAGATGGAGCAGGAGAGGGGGGGAAAGGGGCAGTGACTTCCTCCTCACCTGCCTGGGTGTCCTGGGGCATTGTCACGGTTTGAAAAGACAGCTGTCTGCTAAGGAAGACAGGATCCTCTCTTGAAATAGAAAATGGAAACCCCTTCCCTGCAAATAATGATGATTTTGAAATTAAGGGTTTCTCAGGGAAAAATATGGGCATAGGAATAACAGTTCTTTCCTAGAAAAACACAAATGCGATAGCACAAAATAAAAACCACTGACTGAGTCAGAATAGGACTTGACACCCTGTGGGTCAGGATGCTGGCAGCAGTCCCAGGAAATGGGGGCTGCAGTCCTCCTGCAGTATGACAGGTGTGGTTGTGTTGAAGCAATGATCCTGTAGAAGGCTGAAGTTTTCCTCTGAAGGTCCAGTGGTGGTGTTGTTGGGAATCTTCCTCTGGGAATCCAGTGGAGAAGAAAAGCTGCTCCACTGAGAATGCAGTGGGAAAAGATGCCGATGGCCTTCAAAGTCCGAGATTATAAACAGGCAGGAATGCTTGGCCCCTCCCCCTGGGCGGAGCATCTCACAATGGGATGATGTCATTTTTCTCAGTCCTGCAGGGACATTCAATGGCCCATTAAGAGAAGATATTTCCTGCAGGAAAGATTGGTTCTGGAAGAGATAAAGAAAACTGGTCAATTAACAGAAGATAACTGTATCACTTCTAAGAGATGGGAATTGATTACACACGCCCAGCTCCATCATGTAATTTAGAGATATTGACCCTTGTTCTGCCACTGCAAGATTTGGGAGAAAATACCTTGGACCACTATTTTTCCATTTTTACAGACCTTAGAGAGGACCCAAAAATCTCCCAAGATGGGGTTTGGAGGCCTCATCACACAACCAGCAGGCAGAGGCTGCGGGCTCTGGGCTCAGTGGAATGGAGACTGAGGAGAGAACAGGAGTAGCCTGGGAGGGGCTGAAGGATGGTTTCAGAGATGGTGGAGCTTTTCTTCCTAGAGGAGATAAGCATGAGAAGGAAATAATGGCATCAAGGGCAGCTGGAGAGGCCCAGACTGGAGAGCAGGAGAAAGGAATTTCTCTCCCAGGGCATGGCTGTGGTGCAAGACGTCCCCCAGGAGCAGCCTGGAGCAGCCCAAGGCTTTGTGTGGCTTGGCAGCTCCTGTGCACAGCCCAGCAGGGCTGGGCCACTGCCTGCAGCCAGCCCAGGCACAGCCCAGAGGCACAGAGAGCTTCAATCAGTCAGGGCTGGGAAGGTGCTGAGAAGTGCCTGGGGCACAATCACTGCCAGCCCTTGACACAGGAACCTCTGCCTGCAGGACAATGCAGCTGCAGCTCCTGCAGTGTTCTCCTAAGGCTGGAACATCCCAATGCCCACAGACTCTGTGAGTCCATTCTCTGAGGCCAGGGGTGCCCAGGGCTGTCCTGCAGAGCAGGGTCCTGCAGCCCAGGGCGCTGTGCTGGGCCAGGGCCTCTGCTGCCTGCCAGGGACAGCTCTCAGCCAGCCCTGGGTGCTTCTCACAGCACTGGGGGACAAGATCTGGCTGCAAGGAAACAGCTGGTAAGGCTTGGAAGTGTTCTCCTTGTGTGCTGAGGATGCTGCATTGTTCAGGACTGCTCCCAGCACGGCATTGAACTGCAGAACATTTCCAAGTAGATTCTACTGTCGTGGTTTGACATGGAAGTGATTTTTTTTTTTCGGGAAGTTGGGTCAAAGCAATCAGTGATCATGTTTGGATATTGGCACCTGGAGTGACCACTGAACATATGGACACGCCTCTGAGAACAGAGGGTTCTCAGGGGGTTTTAACAGGGGGTTAAAAGCAAGAAGTCCCAGGGGAACTCTCTCTTTGTTTCCAGTCATCAGAGAGTGCAGTGCAGACTCTCCCCTGCCCAGCCATGGCCTTGTCCAGTTCGGCCGAGGGGGCTGAAGGTCTGGAACCGAGCCAGCTCCTGCGAACGGAAGGGTGGAGAGAAGCAGAGATGCCTTTGTCCTCCCCCCCAGAGGGAAAGAGACAGAGAGCCTGACAGCACCTGGAGATTTGCCGGCAGAGGAGATGCAGAAAGGGGGGGGATGATGCCCATCGTGGGAGTCGAGAATGCGGGGCAGGGATTTCAGCCATCCAGGGAGTCTGAACCTTTAACCCTTTCCAGGAAATGAGGGCTTTGTAAAATATTACTCCTCCTCGATTTGTAGTGGAAGAGAGACAGTCCAGGACCTGAGATGTTAGAAGAAGAAATATTTAGGTGGGAGGAGATGATGAAGTAGCTTTTGGCTAGACTTTTCTTGTTAGCCCTCGACTGAACCAAATTCTCCTGCAATAGAGACTGCATTTTAGGGGGATGCAGTGGTGACCCAAGGAGACCTGCTTCAGCAACCACCAGCGAAGGAATGGCAAGAACAGAGGAAAGCTGAGGAGGGAATGGTGATGCCCTCTGTCTTCAGGAAGAAGATGATTTCTGTTCCTGGACCCTTGGCCCCAGGGGAAAATGGGGGGGACTGTAGTCCCAAGATGAGAAGCTGAACTGTTGTATCTTTGGGTCTGTGCCAAAGCATCCTTACAGGAGCCCTATGAGCAGTCTGTCCATGCGTGATGGTGAGAGCCCTGTGACATGGAAAGGAGAGTGTCACACTGGCAGATTTACTCTGGGTGGTTGCCGTGTGTGATGTGGAAACACAGGAGGTGGCAACTGTGTTTCCTGGGGGGTCTATGGCACAGGAGAGGCTTCTCTCTCCCTTGATAGACTGAGTATTGATTATCTGAAGGGTGGTAATTTGAACAGGAATCCCGGGTGACGTTTCATGGTGGTTGTCTTGGAAATTGGGAGGAGGACGGGTGTTTTAGAGGGTCTTCATCCTGGATTTAGTGTGTGTATCTTCTGTAGTAGTAGTTAAATAAAGTTTTTTTTTCCCTTTGTTATTAAGCTTGGGCCTGCTCTGCTCTGTTCCTGATAACATCTCACAGCATTTATTTGGGAAGGTGTATTTTCATGGGGTCGCTGGCATTGCGCCAGTGTCAAACCATGACATCACAGCATTGGCAGCCCCATCATTCTCCTCTGTATGACAACAGAGCAGTGGCAGCCCCAGCATTCCCATGTGTGTGATACCAGTGTGAGGCAGCCACAACATTCCCCTCTCTGTGACACCACAGCTCTGGCAGCTGCTGAGTTCCCCTGTCTGTGACACCACAGCCGTGGCAACCCCAGTGTTTCCCTGTCTGTGACACCCGAGCAGTGGCAGTCCCATTGTCCCTGACTCTGTGACACCACAGCTGTGGCAACCCCAACCTTCCCCTCTCTGTGACACCACAGCTGTGACAGCAGCACTAGATCAGAAGCAGCAGCCGTGGAACAACAGGGGAGCAGGGGAGGAGCAGAGAAGGAGCAGTGGAACAGTGGTGGATGAGCAGTGTTGGAGCAGCAGTGGAGCAGTGGTGGAGGAGCAGAGCAAGTGTGCTGAAACAGCACAACACAGCTTTTGAGCAGCAGTGGAGTGAGCATGGAAAGGTGGAACAGTGGTGGAACAGGAACTACAGCCATGGAATAGAGGTGGCACAGGCCCCGCAGCTGTGGAGCTGTGGGACACAGAGCGGCTCCGAGCGCTGCAGGAGCCGGCCCCGCACAACAGAGCGATCCCTTCAGGCTGACCCAGCGCGGGGGGCAGAGGCAGGAATTGCTGCTGGGCTGTGGAAGGTGTGGATCGAGTGCATTGAAGGATGATCTGGGGGTTTGATCCTGCTCATTGTGGCTGCTTTTGTGCTGCCGGGATGGTTCCAATTTGTCTGAAGTCATGAACTTAGAAGGAACTTGGGACAAAAGTCTTCAAACTGCCTTCTTTACTGCAGGGAAACACATCTGGGGAGAAGTTTCATGATTTCTGATTTGGAACCAAAGTGGGTCAGTTATTGGCCTGTGGTTTTGTTCTAATCCAGGCACAATTTCCAAATTACTGCACTTTAGCGTAAGAAACGAGGAACGTGCCTCACCCTTGCAATGTTGACAATGGGTGAAGAGCTTTTTGTGGTCCTAGTGCTAAAAAAGCAATTGGAATTCTTTTCCCTCCTTCCCCTTTTCTTCCTCTCTCTGGCAATGAGCCTTCAACTTTTCCTGCAGGTCTGCTTCCCATAATCTGCTCTGGACTTGGAATGTGCCAAATGAACAGAGGGAAGACAGAGATTAATGGACCATAAAAACTTCAAGCTTTCTCCTTGTAGCCTCTGAAGTTCAAGGACTTGGAAACTTCTGCTTTTTCAACTGTTCACCACATGCCACTCCTCTAACTTCTGCCCGGCCATAAAACCTTCCTGTGGCCCTGTTTGGGAATTGACACTCATATTTTTCAGGAGTACCACAGTCAAAGGTTTGGGTTCTGAAGCCTGTGGGAGCCTTGCCTGAGTCACAGAGAATCCCAGTGTCCCTGGGTTTTTTTCCCAGGAGTATCCAGATATTTGTCCCAGGTTCGAAGAAGGAAAAAAGAAGTGGAGAAGTGGTTCCCAAGACATGTCCATGGCTGCGATTCCTGTTTGACATAAGTGAAATTAGTGAAAGGCTCCTGCTTCTCTCTTTCCACAGGGACACTGTGGATGCATCCGGGATCTCTGGTGACCCAGCTGGGAAAACATTTCAGGCCACTGCCTTGACTGTTTGCTCTGCAGCTTGCCCAAGGAGCCGCAGTGCCCATGGGCAAAGATTTTCCTCTGGAATGTTGCTGCTTTGTGCTCCATTGATGAGAGAGCAGAGTGTCCCCATGGGGGATTCTTGACTAGATGGACAAGTGCTATGATGTCACTGATGTGCTGACATCATCTTGAAAAGGAATTGTGAAAGACTCCGCAGTGTCCTAACTGGGGAACTTTGGCTGAGGCTTTGGCTGAACTTTGGTCCAGGCTTCCTTGGAGATCAGTGCCAGTCAGGGGGCTGGAACCGGATGGCAATGGACCCCGTGCTGACAGCCCCAGGAGAACGAGCTGGACATTCACGGAGGCTCCCAGTGTGGGCAGATTGGCCCCCCAGATTTGGGGACCCCATGGGAATGTCCCTGCTTCTCTCAGGGCTCTCTCTCAGTTTTGCAGAATCTGTTCCTATGGCTGTGCAGCCTTTCAGGAAGGATGTGTTTTCCCTCTCGTTTCCAGCCACTGTCTCAGTCACAGGGAGTCAGCCTCTTCCTGCTCCAAGGAAAGGTGCTGGTGGCACAGCCCATGTGTCACCCCCGGTTCTGTCTGCAGCACTGGTGGCTTGGACATGAGGAGGTTGCATGGGGAACCTCCCTGTGGTTGAGGAAGCTCAGGTACAGATCCTGGAAGGAAGCCCAAAGGCCCCAAAGCATTTCTGCAGGAGAGCTCCTGCTCCAGTGTCTGTGAGGCAGAGCAGAAGGGCTGCTCAGACTTGCCACCCTGCTCTAGGCAATTCTGCTTGGCAGGAACAAACCCCACAGATCCCTTCCCTGAGCAGCAAGAGGCCCTATGTCCATGCCAGCATCCAAAAGGGACAGTCAGGGCCCCTGGCACAGGTGGGATCAGTGGGCTGGCACAGCAGCCCCAAGGCAGCATCAAGGATGTGTCTCTGGTGGACACTGATGCACTGTGCTTGGAAACCCCCATTCCAAAGGGGCAGAATCCATCCATCTTTCTGGAGGCATGACAGGATGCCACAGACTGTCTGTGCTGGAGACCTAGGAAGGTCTCACTGGGAAGGAGTGGCCAAATCACCCTCGTGGGACCGGCACTGAGTCTCCATTCATCCTTGGCAGGGATGTCCAGGACCCATTCAGGAGCCCGTGGGCTTTTGTCAGTGATGCCTTGAGAATGGAGAAGGTTCAAGAGCTGCTTTTCTTGCCTGGGACCCCCCCAGGATCCTTCCCTTGTGGGGTTGCTGTTGGGTCCAAGAACAGCAGGTGGCCAGTGGGGCCGGGACAGGGCAGAAATGACAACATCGCATCCCCTGGGACTCCCCGGTTCCCTTCCAAGAGCTGATCTGCACCTGGAGAGAAAAGCATTGCTCAAGAAGTCTCACTCACCCTTGAATATTCCCACCTGACCAGGGCAAAAACCTAATGGAGAGTGGAAGATGATCCTGGGCCTTGAAAAGTATCTGCTGAGGGCACAGCAGCACTGAAAGAACTGAAGCACAGAAGGGCTCTCAGGAGAGCAGAGTGAGAAAGAGAAATGGGTGTCCAGAGCAGCAGAGCAACAGGCACTGGGATGGGGCCATGTGGGACAGCCTGTGCTGGCCGATGCCATGTGGCCTGGTGAGGCTGGAAGGCATCCAGAGCACCTTGCTCTGCTAACCCTTGGCTCTGGCCAAGCTTCAAACCAAGTGCCTCCTTGCCAAAAAGAAAAAAGACCAGGGGCTGGAAGGAAAACTGATCCCAAGATGAGTCACCAGCCTGATAAGGATAACACCAGCTGGGAAACACCAACCGACAGAGGGAGGGGCAGCTGCAGGGCCATTATCTCAGAACCCTCAGTGCATGGCTATCAGCTGGGACAATTCACACCTTCCCAGGGGCATTCAAGCACTTACTAGATGGCCAGGAGATACAATCAGCAATCAAGCAATCAGCGCAGGACTATCAATTATCCTGAATGACATAGAGTGTCCTGTGAACTCCCACCCAGTGAACTTTATTCAGTTTTGAAAGCCAGATGGGAAACACCTGGGACATTTGATAGCCTTGGGAACTTCCAGATTAATAGAAATGCCGACAATAGTGCTTTCAGAGACTTAATTATGGTAAAAGGAATGGAGAAAAATGTGCAGGAGATGAGTACAAACTCGGCTCCTACCCCAGACGAGATAACTCTAAGAGACATCAAGAAGATGGATCCAGAGTAGTCCCAGACCACGGAGATCTTCAGCTTATGGTTAACATTCAGAACAATCCAGGACATGCTGAGGGGTTGCAGGACTGCTTTGATTCCTAAGTCAACCAATCCAGAGTGGTTAAAGGACATTAACAAATGGACACCCATCACGATTGGTTCTGTCTAGGTAAGACTGTTCTCCAGGATTTTAACAGCCAAACTGAGCAAGGCCTGCCCCCTCAACCCCAGGCAAAGGGGCTGTATAAGAGCGGTGGGATGCTCTGAAGACCTGAAACTCCTGCAAACCATAATTTGGTGGGCAAAAAGAGAACACAAAGCCCTGGGTGTTGTATTTTTGGACATCGCCACGGCTTTTGACACCATAAGCCACCAGCACATTCTACGTGCCCTACAGCAAAGGGAAGTTGTTCCCCACATCATCAATTTGGTGAGCAATATGTATGAAAACATCTGTACCAATATCAAAAGAAAGGAAGCACAAAGAGACCACATCAAGATCCGTGTTGGAGTTAAGCAGGGTGATTCAGTGTCACCATTTTTATTTAATCTGGCCATGGACCCCCTATTGTGCAAGCTGGAAGAGGCCGGCAAATGATTCCATCAAGGACCGAGCAGCGTCACAGTGATGGCTGTTATGTCTATTTTCGATAATTTGTGCTTGTGAGAAATAGATGCATGAAATATGTTATGTCGGTAAGAAATATTCCTGTAAGTTTTTTAAGCACTCAAGCTGGGGACAGGAAGGTTGCTTCACAGTATTTCAAAACCGCAGCTGGCAGCAGGGAGGAAAGGACCTAATTTGCAAAGGAATGGACATGGCTGGTCCAGAGATGGGTGCTTCTCCAAGGTAATCTGAGGAACAGCCAGGCGGTGAATACTTGATAAATAGCTCAGATGGAGATAGCCAGAGCCATCAAGAAGACGCATCTCAATGTCGAGTTCCAGTCACCCTCTGATTGGCATACATGTCTTCCCAGACACAGTTTTGTTCAACTCTATGAATATGTGGGACTTTGAATGGAAAGAAAAGCCCGATTGCCGAAATCCCTGCCTCGAGCAAAATAAACTGTATAAAAACCGCTTGAGCAGGACAGTCAGTGTGAACATAGGGGACCCTATGCTGTAGTGGTAAAACCTGGGTCTCACTCAGTGCTGATCCTGGGCTTGGCACTGACCCTTTTTTTTTTTTTTTTTGATAGTGGCTTTTCCTTGTTATTCTCTAAATTTATATTTGGACCATTTAATATATTTTCTTTAATTAATAAATTGGAGCATTCATTTATACCAATGGCATTCGCAGATGATCTAGTTTTATGGAGCGGTTCCTGGGAAAACATGAAGAAAGACATCAAGATATTAGAGACCTTCTGCAATCTCACCTGTCTCAAGACACCAGGGGAGAAGTGCTATGGCTTCAACATCAAGCCGCCAAAAGACTCCTACACTGTCAATGACTGCGTTGCCTGGACCATCAACGGCACACCCCTAAGCATGGTCCGCCCCAGCAAGTCTGGGAAATACCTGGGCCTGCAGATTGACCCGTGGACTGTGACAGCAAAATCCAACCTTTCTACAAAACTCAAATCCTGTCTCAAATGCATTGATAAGGCTCCACTTAAACCTTTGCAGAAAATCCATATCCTCAAAACTTATACCATCCCTCAGCAGACCTACCTGGCTGACCACTCGGACCTGAAGGCAGGGTTCCTAGATACCCTCCACCAGAAGGTTTGCACAAGCATGAAGAACTGGCTGCAATTACGTTTGTCTGCCTGCAATGCTATGCTTTACTTGAGCACAAAGGACGGCGGTTTGGGCATCACCAAATTGGCAAGGCTGGTCCCTAGCGTGCAAGCTCAGAGACTGCATGGAATCGCTCAGTCTTCAGATGAGACCATGAAGATGTTCTGGCCTCCCCCTTTTCCAAACAGTCCTTTTTCAAATGCCCAGGTTTCCTGCACCCAAAGAACATTTGGGGGTCCCCCTTCTTAAGAGCCTTTTTCTTGAATTGCATCCAGTTATCATGAGGGTCAGGAGGGAATGATCAGTCTCATAATCTCAATCTCTGGGTCCTGGATCAAAAAGCTCCCCCTCCTCCTCACTGCTAGAGCCACAGTCAGCGATACAAACTGCTAACGACCGTGAAAAAGGATGCCTTCCCCTCCTTCGTCTGGGTAGGGGGCAGGTTGATGGCTGGGCCCCTCTCCAGAATCAGAGGTGCCAGTTTCAAGTGGACAGGGAGAGTCAGAGTGAGGCAGGGAGCCAGTGGCATCTGCAGAGGATACAGCCTGAGACTGCTCTTGATTTTTCAATGTCTCAAAAGTATTCTCCAGGACGGGAGCCTATCTGACACCCATCGTAAAAGTGACTTAAGGTCCTGCTTTAGGATGGGAGAGCCATGCCTGCCCAGAAGAGCAAGCGTGGTTCCATAGACGTCTCTCTTGCTGGACATGTCCTGTCCCTTTTTTAGTTCCCCTGGCTCACCTGTCAGTCACAGCAGACAGGCGATTGTGGGCCCATACGTGGTTCTCTCACCGTTACGATCAGTTCCAGCGGCTCGCCGACTGCCACCAGTCAGGTTCTTCCCTCACATGGAGGCACCAATTATCAGCGATGAAGAGAGAGAGATGGGGATTCGGTGTGATGGTCAAAGAATCCCAATTTATTGTGAAGTACAAAAGCTTATATACTTATTCTAGGAAGACTAGTAATGTTTTACTACAATGATTAGGTTAAAGAGCACATAAACAAACATATTCATTTCTACAAACATATACATTTCTACATTTTCCTACATTTTAAACATCTCTTGCTTGCAGAGGTCTGATGTAATTTTCCTTTTTCCAGTAAACTCCTCTGATTGAATTGTCTTGCAATCTTCATTTAATCCTGAAAGTTCTGTTTGCTATTGCCAGGCCATTTTGTTTATCAAATCTCTCATGCTAATAAGATCCAAAGTACTCTCTGATTTGTGTGCCCCAACAGGGTACCAGGGTGGGGACAACCAGGATGTTGGGGAAGGGGGAGTTCAGGGGGTCTCTGGTTTTGCAGAAACGAGGGGCTAGGGGCTGGGAAAGGCAGGAATGGGGGCCCAAGGCATTCCAGGGTGTGCCAGGGTCAAGTCCACAGGAAGTCTGGTGGCTGGGAGCCATGGGATGCCTGGGAAAAGGGGAGCAGGGTGTCCTGCTGTGCAGAAATAGGGGATTCAGGGCGGTCCCTGTGCAGGATAAGGGGAGCAGGGGGGTCCTGGTGCTGGGAATGGTGGTTCAGGGTCCCGATGCCGGGACTCCTTGGACCCCCTACACCCCAAAGCAGAGAATAAGGAGAAAAGGGACCCTGGGACCCCAAAACCTCCAGCATCCCTAAGTGGGGAGATGGAACAGGGGGGAACTTTCTGGATTCCTGTGACTCCCTGCAGCCTGGGGAGGGCAGGGAGTGAGTAGATGAGGGACCACCAATACAAGTGTGACCCCAACAGCTGGGACAGGGGGGAACACACAAACATGAAAGGGGAGAGACCAGAGACGGGGAACTCCTGAGAAGCATTTTCAGGGCTAAATCATGGTATTTGGGAGGTTTTTATGGACCGCAGATGGCCGGTGACTTCTAGGGATGGACTTGGGCAGAGGGACCTTCAAACCCAATGTGCT
Source organism: Vidua macroura (assembly GCF_024509145.1). Lineage (NCBI taxonomy): Eukaryota > Metazoa > Chordata > Aves > Passeriformes > Viduidae > Vidua > Vidua macroura. Next base: position 952,565 of record NC_071606.1, read on the forward strand.
GATCCCCTGTTTTCCCCCTACCAGGATTTTCCATTCCCAGTCTTTGGGGGCAAGGACGAGAAGGATGCGACAAAGATGCCTGTCTTAGGTTGCAAGATGTAGCTGGGGGTGTGTCTATACCCATCTCATAGAGGTATGGGTATAGACAGTTATCACAGTCTCTGCCAGAGCTGCCAGAGCCCAGCCCAGCCCTGGGGGCTCAGCTCTGCCCTACAGAGCCCTCCCAGCTCAGGCACTGCCCAGGGGCAGCTCTGGCTCTGCAGGCTCTGATGGCAACGTCAGAGCATCCCTGAGCAGGCTGGAAAAGCAACACAGATGCTTCCTCTAAAGGCCACTGTGCTGATTTCTGTCACTGCCTGGTTTATTGAGATCTAAGAGAAAACTTGTTTATTTTTCTCCACCTGAACTGAGACGAATATCTATGTGCAATTTCTCATCCAGGCATCTCAGAGCAGTAGATTAAAAAAGAAGGATTTTCCCTTTTATGCAGCCCCTGCTTTGCTGTTCTCCCTGTAGAATCTACTTGGAAATGTTCTGCAGTTCAATGCCGTGCTGGGAGCAGTCCTGAACAATGCAGCATCCTCAGCACACAAGGAGAACACTTCCAAGCCTTACCAGCTGTCTCCTTCTGGCCAGATCTTGTCCCCCAGTGCTGTGAGAAGCACCCAGGGCTGGCTGAGAGCTGTCCCTGGCAGGCAGCAGAGGCCCTGGCCCAGCACAGCGCCCTGGGCTGCAGGACCCTGCTCTGCAGGACAGCCCTGGGCACCCCTGGCTTCAGAGAATGGACTCACAGAGTCTGTGGGCATTGGGATGTTCCAGCCTTAGGAGAACACTCCAGGAGCTGCAGCTGCATTGTCCTGCAGCCAGAGGTTCCTGTGTCAAGGGCTGGCAGTGATTGTGCCCCAGGCACTTCTCAGCACCTTCCCAGCCCTGACTGATTGAAGCTCTCTGTGCCTCTGTGCTGTGCCTGGGCTGGCTGCAGGCAGTGGCCCAGCCCTGCTGGGCTGTGCACAGGAGCTGCCAAGCCACACAAAGCCTTGGGCTGCTCCAGGCTCCTTCTGCGGGACGTGTTGCACCACAGCCCTGCCCTGGGAGAGAAATTCCTTTCTCCTGCTGTCCAGTCTGGGCCTCCCCAGCTGCCCTTGGGGCCATTATTTCCTTCTCATGCTTATCTCCTCTAGGAAGAAAAGCTCCACCATCTCTGAAACCACCCTTCAGCCCCTCCCAGGCTACTCCTGTTCTCTCCTCAGTCTCCACGCCACTGAGCCCAGAGCCCGCAGCCTCTGCCTGCTGGTTGTGTGATGAGGCCTCCAAACCCCATCTTGGGAGATTTTTGGGTCCTCTCCAAGGTCTGTGAAAATGGAAAAGTAGTGGTCAAAGGTATTTTCTCCCATATCTTGCAGTGGCAGAACAAGGGTCAATATCTCTAAATTACATGATGTAGCTGGGCGTGTGTAATCAATTCCCATCTCTTAGAAGTGATACAGTTATCTTCTGTTAATTGACCAGTTTTCTTTATCTCTTCCACAACCAATCTTTCCTGCAGGAAATATCTTCTCTTAATGGGCCATTGAATGTCCCTGCAGGACTGAGAAAAATGACATCATCCCATTGTGAGATGCTCCGCCCAGGGGGAGGGGCCAAGCATTCCTGCCTGTTTATAATCTCGGACTTCGAATGCCATCGGCATCCTTTTCCCACTGCATTCTCAGTGGAGCAGCTTTTCTTCTCCACTGGATTCCCAGAGGAAGATTCCCAACACCACCACCACTGGACCCTCAGAGGAAAACTTCAGCCTTCTACAGGATCATTGCTTCAGCACAACCACACCTGTCATACTGCAGGAGGACTGCAGCCCCCATTTCCTGGGACTGCTGCCAGCATCCTGACCCACAGGGTGCCTAGTCCTATTCTGACTCAGTCAGTGGTTTTTATTTTGTGCTATCGCATTTGTGTTTTTCTAGGAAAGAACTGTTATTCCTATGCCCATATTTTTCCCTGAGAAACCCTTAATTTCAAAATCATCATTATTTGCAGGGAAGGGGTTTACATTTTCTATTTCAAGAGAGGATCCTGTCTTCCTTAGCAGACAGCTGTCTTTTCAAACCGTGACAATGCCCCAGGACACCCAGGCAGGTGAGGAGGAAGTCACTGCCCCTTTCCCCCCCTCTCCTGCTCCATCTCCCAGCCCAGCATTGCCCCCGGCTGCAGGACAACCCCGCTGCCAGCGCCGACCGCCCGGGGATGCACTGGGGGCATCTCCTTCCCCTTCCCTCTGGCATGGAGGCAAATCCCATCCTGTCCTTGTTCTTCCTCCCCCAGACAAGGAGCTGAAGATGGAGACCAGGGAGGACAAATCCCCGCAGCAGAGCCTCATGGAAGAGGCCGTTTCGAGTGGTTCCACAGTGCTGGAATCCAATGGGGAGGAAAAGCGCCAGAGATCCCACAGGAGGAGCGGCTCCAAACCCAACCCAGGGTGCTCTGAGGAGGAGAGACCCAGTCTGTGCCAGGAAGGTGGACAAAGCTTCAGCCAGATGTTGGAGCTGGTGGTGAATGAGCAGCTTCGTGATGGGGAGAAGCCCTACAAGTGCTTGGAGTGTGGGAAGAGCTTCAGCCAGAGCAGCACCCTGATCCGCCACCAGATGATCCACACTGGGGAATGGCCCTCCAAGTGTGGGGAATGTGGGAAGGGCTTCAGCTGCAGCTCTGAGCTCATCACCCACCAACGCACCCACACTGGGGAGAGGCCCTACGAGTGTCCTGAGTGTCAGAAGGGGTTTCGGATCAGCTCCCATCTGATCCTGCACCAGCGGATTCACACAGATGAGAGGCCTTTCCGCTGCCCCGACTGCGGGAAGGGCTTCAAGCAAAACTCACACCTTGTCACCCACCAACGCATCCACACCAGGGAGAGGCCCTACGAGTGCTCTGAGTGTCAGAAGAGGTTTCACACCAGCTCCCATCTCCTTCTGCATGAGCGGATTCACACAGATGAGAGGCCCTTCCGCTGCCCTGACTGTGGGAAGGGCTTCAAGCAAAACTCCCACCTCATCAGCCACCGGCGCATCCACACCGGGGAGAAGCCCTACGTGTGTTCCCAGTGTGGGAAGAGCTTCTCCAGGAACTCTCACTTGACTGAACACCAACGGACACACCGGTAAGGGAAGGCCTGCAAATGGCCTGACTGCAGGAAGAGCTTTGTGCACTGCTCCAGCTTCATCCCCCATTGGAGGACCCATGTTGGGAAGAGCCCTGGTGACCCATGTTCCCTGTGATCCATGCTGGGAAGAAACCTGTCTCTTTTCCTGCCTCTGGCAATGACATGATGTGGGCTCAAAGAACATGAGGGTCTGGCCGTGGTGCTGTCATAACATTCACTCCCACCTCAGGTCATTGCCAGGGGCAGGAAAGGGACTCTCTCTCTCTCTCCTGAGGAGGAGGGTGGCCTTTCCAGGTAGGAGGGAATAGGTGGCTGGGAAGAGACAGTCGGTGGTGGTGTAGTTTTCTTATCTCTTCTGTGTTCAATATTGTTTGTGTTCCTATTTCTTCCTTATGTGGTTGCTGTTCACAATAAATTGTTCTTATCCCAGCCGGGGATCTTTGCCTTTTGTGCTTTCCATGGGAGGCGGGAGGGCAGCGAGTAGCAGAGCGGTTTTAGCAGGAGCAGGAAATTGGGGAATCCCATTCCTAAACCCTGGCTGGTGGAGACTGAGCATCCCAGCTGGTGCCAGCCCTGGTGGCCATGGCAGCAGCCTTGGCAGCGGGTCCCTGGCTGGGAGCTGTGGGAACCTCTTCACTCTGGTGCCCAGGGACAGGACTGGAGCGAGCGGCTGCAGCTGAGTCGGGGCAGGCTTAGGTTGGATCTCAGGAAAAGGTTTTTCCCCAGAGGCTGCTGGGACATTGACCAGGCTCGCCAGGGAAGGGTCACAGCTCCAGGGCTCTCTGCGCTCCAGCAGCGTTTGGACAGCGCTGCCAGGCCCAGGCTGGCATTGTTGGGGTGTCCTGTGCAGGGCCAGCAGCTGGACTCGAGGATCCTGATGGAAAACCCGGATGGCTGGGACTAGGGGTCCCGGGTGTTTTCGGTGTTGAGGAAAGCAGGGGCTGGGTGCTGGGAAAGGCAGGAATAGGGGTCCAGGGGGTCTGTGGGCGAAGGAAAAGGGGGCTCGGGGGGCTGAGAGAGGCGGGATGGCCGGGAAGGGGGTGCAGGGGTTGTTGGTGCCGGATAAGGGGGTGCAGGGTGGAACCCATGCCGGGAATGGGGGTGCGGGGGGATGGCGGCGCCCAGGAATGGGGGTTCGGGGGCCCCTCGGTGCTCCGGAATGGGCGATCAAAGAGTCCCGGTGCCGGGGGTCCCTCTCACCTCTCGCCGCCCCCCCCCGGAGCCCCAGGAGCGCCCCCAGCCCCAGCGCTGGAGCCATCGCTCTGCTCCGCTGCGGCCCCGCCCCCAGAGCCGCCTCCGGCCCCGCCATTGGCGCCGCTCTTTGCTGCCCGCCAATGGCAGCCCGAGGCTGCAATGACGTCACCGGGCACCGGGCAGATCCCGGCGGCGCAGGGCGGGAAAGGCCGAAGCAAAAGTGCCCGAGGGAGCGAGGGGGGAGGGGACGGGGGAATTCCAGAGAATTCCCCGGGATCCCCTCCTGGCATCCCCCGGCAGCTCCTCGACCGCTCCCTGCGGGACCCCCGGGCCGGGCTGGGCTCAGCTGCCGGGCCCTGCGCTCCAAGCCTGCCTGGAACCCGCCGGCTTCGGCCCGAAGCGGGGCAAGCCCCGCCATCCGCGGATCCATTTTTTCCTGCGGCTGCGGCTCCCAGCCCCGGCGGAGCAGGAGCGGGCGCTGGGACTGCGATCCCTGGCTGGCGATTCCCTTCTGTGCCTCTCGCTCTTCTCTCCCTTTCCTTGGGGCCATCACAGGTCCCAGAGCGGCTGCAGAGCCCCGTGCCCAGGCCGGGTTTCCCAGCAAAGGGAGGCCTGGGGGTGAGGTGCCCCGGGCTGGCCGGGAATGGGGGTCCGGGGGTGGCCGGAGTCAGGGAAACGGGGGATCCAGGGGCTGCCAGAGGAGGAGAGCCGGCAAAGGGAGTGCAGGGGATGTCAGGGCAGGATAAGGGGGTACAGGGGGTCCTGGAAGTGGGGAAGGAGCTGCGGGGGGGTCCCGCAGGACCCCAGGAATGGGGATTCCAACGGGGTCCCAGGGGGGCTCCCCGAAGCCCCTCCCAGAGGGGAGCAGGAGCTGGGGCAGGACTCTGGGGAGAGAAAAGGGGGTGACCCCGGAATGGGGGGACATGGGGGAGTCAGACGCGCTCCCAGGGGGGACACGACCCCCGGACCCTCCTCCCCTTCTCCCGCAGGGGAAGCTGAGCCCCAGCCCAGCAGACGAAGCCCAACACGAAGCCCCCGAGCCCCGGCAGCATCTTGGGGGGCGTCCGGCTGCAGCTCCGGGGGCGGGAGGGGCAGGATCTGGGAAACGGCAGCGGCTGCCGGGAGGGACCGGCGTGGACTGGGACAGGCTGGGATGGAGTGGGACACCGGGATACAGCGGGACACACCGCACCCAGGACTGGGACCCACAGGGAGCAGGATCAGAGCACACTGGGACCCAGCAGGACCAGAACTGGGGCAACAGGGATCATAGTGGCACCAACTGGGATTGACTGGGAGTGGCTGAGAGTGACTGGGATCATACTGCTGGAAACTGGAACCTTACTGGGCTGAGTGGATGTGACTGGGAATGACTAGGAGTATGCTGAGGCCATCTGGGATGTACTGGGAGTGTCTGTAACTGTACTGGGAGTGACTGGGAACACACTGAGAGCAACTGTGAGTGACTGAGTCTACACTGGGGGCAACTGGGATTGATTGGGACCATGCTGGGGAAGACTGGGATCATAGTGGGCTCATACTGGGATCATACTTGGAGTGACTGGGTCTATGCTAGGGGCCACTGAGATCAACTGGAATCATACTGGGAGTGACCAGGATGATACTGGGAACATAGTGAGTGTAACTGAAAGTGGCTGGGAGTGACCTGAGGGGAACTGGGGGAACTGGCTAAGCTGGGGCTCAGGGCTGTTCTCCCCCAGGGCTGCCCCAGGTCCTGCTGCCACCCCCAGCCCACAGAGCCGAGGGACAGGGGACAGGGACAGGGGACAGCCGAGGGACAGGGCACAGCCGAGGGACAGGGGCGTCTCAGTGCCGGCCGGGCAAAGGGGTAAAAGGACGTCTCAGTTCTCAGGAATGGGAGTGCAGGGGGGTCTCAGGGTCACAGAAATGGGGGGGCAGGGACGTGGAGAGGTAGAAGGGAGTTGTAGGGAGTTGTGGAAGAGGGGACAGTGGGAGCCACGCCGCTCCGGCGCCTCCTGAAGCAGCACCCTCCTGTCCCCGCCTGTCAGGGAGTAATGCAGAGCTAGAAGGTCCCCCCTGAGCCTCCTTTTTCCCAGGCTGAGGCCCTTTCCCAGCTCCCTCAGCCCCTCCTGGTGTTCCAGCCAGGGTAGAATACTAGTGCTACCCCAAGAGCAATGGATAGGCCTGCCAGGGGTGCCTTTATCACCACATTTGAAGCTTTCCTAATACTTGGAGAAATACTTGGAAAGTATTGAAATACTTGAAAGCTCTCCAATACTTGGAGAAAAACTCTTCAGAAAGCACCAAAGTCAAGTAAGTAGCTCAAGTGACGATCGCCTTTGAAAATCGCTGCGGCTCGGCCCGGCCCCGCCCGGCCCCGACGATCGGGTGCCGTGGGTGCCTGGTAACCACGAACGCGGCGGCGGCGGCGGCTGTGACGTGCGGGGCTGCTGTGCTGTGGAACAGCTCAGTGGCCACAGACCGCGCTCCTGGCTGCTTGTGTCAGCCTGGGCTCGTGCAGGCGGCTACACTCGCCATTCACAAGCGAATTGTTCGCAGAGCATTGGTCTCTGCAAAGGATTCCTCAAAACGCAGAGCATTGGTCTCTGCAAGGGATTCCTCAAAACGCAGAGCATTGGTCTCTGCACAGGATTCCTGAACACGCAGAGCATTTGTCTCTTCAAAGGAGTCCTGAACACGCAGAGCATTGGTCTCTGCACAGGAGTCCTGAGAGCTTGGTCTCTTCTAACTATTATTAATGTTCAGATTTTTAGCTCCTGGTTTCAGTAGGATCCATCTCTGAATTGCACAACATAGCCATATAGTTCAAGTAAAGCCCAACTAGAGGCCTGACAATACTAGCTACTTACACCAAACAAGCATTTAGCTACTTTCAAATGCTATAAATTTTTTAGCACCAGTATATGCCTTGAATCTGCCAGGAATTGGGTTCTGGATTTTCAGAGTTCCATTGTTGCTCCTTCCAGTTTCATTGAGGCATTGTCGCTCATCTGGGATATCCTCCCTTCAAAATGGCTTCTGGATTCCCAAAAAAGACACCGACACCTCGTCCTTGGTCCAGGGAAATGCTGAAGTCTTTTACTGTAAGTAGCCACTGGGGCTGTGTTAAGGCTGGAAACTCCCCTCGCGTCCCTCCTCTCCCTGCCCCTGTTGTCCAGCAGCGCTGTGAAGCTGCAGACCCCCTCCCCACCTCTTTGTGCCCTGCTCCTGTTGGTGGGGGCTGTCCTGGTGCAGTAGGGAACGCCGTGTGTTGCCTCAGGCTCTTGCCGGGCTGTGCCACCGGAGCCAAGTTAAAGCAATGTGCAGCTGAAGCCCGGAGCGTGTGTTCTCTCCCTTTCCCTTTGCCACAGCAATTCCTTCTGTCAGGCTGGGCACTCACCTGTGCTGCTCTCACCAACCTGCCCTTGGGCACCTGGGCATGTTGGTGGGGGGAAGCTCAAGCTCTGCCCAAAGCCTTGAGAGACACGGCTGGTCCCAGCTAGAAGAGGTTCCAAGCCAGCTGTTCTCTCTCATCTCCTGTGTGGGCGCAGATCCAGCCCTGCAGGCAGCGCTGGAGTCAGGGCCACAAAGGTCCCTTGGGGTCTGGAGCTCCCTGGACTGAAGATGCCCCACTGCTGAGGCTCTGTCAAGCAGATCCCTCGGTTTTCTTCTGTGGAGGGGCCTGTGAGCCCAGACCGAGAAAACAAATGCTGATGAACAGAGAGAAGGAAAACTTGGACACATTTCTGTGCACCTCACTCTTGCTACAACGTTCCTTTCTTGCCTCTCTTGGACTCACACAGCAGCGACATCTCCTTGCTGGGAGTTCTGAGTGTTGTGCAGGGATGGGGTTAGGGGAGTTGTGAGAGCTCCTCCCCACTCTCTGAAAAGGTCACTGCCTCAATCCAATGAAACTGAAGAGGAAACAAATGCCCAAAGAGCAGGTGGGAGTTCACAGGACAAACACTCTCTGTCATTCAGGATAATTTGAGCAAGTCTGGCCCTATCTAGATGGTATAGATCTTGGAAGCAAAAATAATGACCTTTCTTAAGTGATCTTCTTTTTCATCTACTTTTGAAAAGGTCTTCTTGGTCCTTTTTCCTGGCTCCCCATTTTTCTCTTCTCTTGGCTTGCTGTTCTTCTCTGGCTTCTTGATTCAAGGCATCAGAAGCAGTCCTGCACTGATTGCTTGATTGCTGATTTGTTGTATTGTGTTTTACTATGTTCGGTTACACTGTTGTAGTTGCCTATGTTCTAAGAATGGTTTGTCCCTGTTACTCCCCATATCCCTTTGGTTCAACCCCTGTCACTCCTCCCTAAGCCTGCCCCTTGACTCAGCAGAACTGCTGAGTCATTCCTGAGTCCCCTCCCTGGTGCCCTGTCCATCACTCGGCAGCCCATTCCCACCACCCAGAAACTTCCATCAGGAGCGTCGAGTGATTGGATCAGGACCAGGGACCCCTCCCCTACTTTCCCCTAATAGGTTGTTATCCCTATCCATCCCCTTGAAAGCCACACCCCAGTTCTACCCCATTGGTTGTTCTCCCCTTCCACTCCCCCCTTTATAAACTGTTGCAGAGTCCCTCTCGGGCTCTCGTTGGTTGGCTTCTGTTGAGTTTTGATGGAGCTCCTGGAATTTCTAATAAAACCCCGACGTTCACCCCCAAAGAGAGTCAGCCTCATCCTTCAGTGGGTTAGCCGTCTGGTCACTCCTCTGGAGGCACTCCTGGAAAACCCTGCGGGGAACCGAAGGCAGTGATTTCCACCGTCGTCGTGTCACCTGGCCAGGTCACTCGAGCGGCTGCCGAGTGGACACGACGGCATGAAAGAGCTCGTGTAGGGCAGGCGCAACCTGCAGTCAGAGCTGTGAGCCCAGAGCAGTGACACTGCTGTGCCTCTGTCTTCATGCCTGTCACTCTGGTGGCTCTGTCACCTGGCAGCCGTTCCCTGCCAAAGGTGCTTTTGTGTGGAGGTTTGAACAGCGGTGCTGGGGCCCTGGCAAGTGCGATCTCAGTGCTGTGATCCGGAGGCTTGTTCATACAGAAGGGTTTAGGACATGGCATGGAAGGGAGGAAGCCTTGCAGGAAAACAGAGGCTCTTTCCAACAGCATGCTGCCACCTCTTAGCGCTGTTCTTCTCCTGACTCGGTTGGAGAGGCAAAGGTAGAGGGCAGTTCTGAGCCAACTGATGTTTCTACACCAGGCCAGAGGTGCAGGAGCTTTTTGGGTGCAGCTGTTTCCTCATCTTCTTTTTGCTGCTTAGAGTCAGTTTAACACTTTGCCCTATTCTCAAACAGTGGGAATATAGAAACCTAAAGAGGAATGTCCTGAGTTCCCTAGCTCCATGTTCCTTAGAAGGGACTTAGGAATTATTTAACATCATTAAAATTTGGAGTAAAAATTATGGTGGCCTAGGGCAGTTCTCCGGATGACCCAAGTGACACAAGAGCTTAATGCCACTGAGATAGGTTTTGCAAAGTGCACTGGTGCCTTTAAAATGCGACATATTAGTAGAAGTTAGTGTTCATTTTAGGGTGGAATAGGTAAACTGATGCCCTTGAAGGGTTATAGGAAACGGTTTTTCTTCTGCCATGGGGATGGCACTAAATGTCCTGTGCTGAGCTAGTTTCTTCTCCTGCAGGATTATTCCCACCAGCTCGTCTGCATGACTGAAAGCGAAAGGATAGTTGTGCCAATTCGGGCCATTGGTGGCCGAGCTATCCTGAACTTCCCTGAGCAGCTGGACTTCTCGGCCTGTCCGGTCAAGTACAGCACCCAGAAGACTCTGCTGGTTCGCAATGTCGGTAACCGGGCAGCTCATTACCAGCTGAGCACCCAGAGGTGAGGATCTGTCCTTGTGCAAAACACCTTTGGGTGATAACAGGGCTGGGAAAGAGCAACAAAAGGAAGCAGAGCGTTGCAGCTGCCGCCCTCTCTTTGTGTTGCAGTCCTTTCTCCGTGGTTCCGACCACGGGAACTCTGGGCGCTGGCGACAGCATGCGGGTGACAGTGGGATTTCACCCGCTGACGACCGGTGACCATTCCGGGTGGCTGTGCTGCAACACCGGTGAGTGCTGGGCCCTGCACGGGGCACAGGACACTCCTCCACCATCGCTCCCTGTCCCATCCCATGGGGATTGTCCCATCCCCCTCCATTCCCTCCAGAGGTCCCTCCCCTGTTCCAGCTTTACCCCAAAGAAAACAGAGTTTTCTGTTGTGTTAGCAACTGTTGTGTTGATAACTGTTCTCTGTTGTTTGATCAACTGTTCTGTTGTGTTTATCAAGCCCCTTGGTGTTTAGGGGCTTGATAAAGTGGATCCCCTCTAACAGGGCTAAGATTTTTGCACTCCTGTTTTGCTGGGAGTTGCTGAGTGGGGGAAGGAGGAACCCTGATTCTGCACGACCGTGAGGCTGTGCCTGGGTGAAGTTTTGTTTTATTCCTGGGCAGTGCTGTATGCGAGGTGTGAGGTTTCCATCAGACTCTCTCCAGTGCAATGTGTTTCTTGCACACCTCTGTCCCGTATGCTGCTTCTCCATTGGCTTGTCGCAGACCCTTTTTCTATGTTGCCCTTCCACATATATTTAGTTTCTGTCTAATAACATTTCCAGGCCCTCGAGTTCCTGTTTGGTGACAAATCAAGACAAATTTTTCCTTGTCCCCATTTCCCAGGCCGTTCAAGCTGTTGCAAACCTCTCACATCTATCTTGCATTTGATTTCTAGACTGAGGAATCCCATTCAGTCTTCATGTCGAAGCTGTTCTGTACTTATTAATCTTTGCTTTGTCCCTTTTTTATTTAATTTGCAATGCTCCAGCTTGGGTTTTGGGATCAGAACAATATAAAATATTTCACAACTAATGCAGCTGTGGGTTTGGACAGGGAGATGATGATGATTTTCACAGGGTTCATTTTGTAGTGGTTTGTCATATTGCAGAGCCAGGCTGGTTGTGTTTCCTCACCTGTGTCCCCTCCTGCTGTGGGCTGTCACTCCACTTGTTCCTCTGGGCCTCCTTTTGTTGCCCACATGCCCCCAGGCATATCAGCAACAAGGGATGCAAGGGATCAGGAGAGACAGGAGTCTCGTGGGATGCCCAGGGGAGACCCTGGGCAAGCCAGGACTGAACTGGGCTCCTCAGCGTCACCTGAAGGACTTTGATGCAGAAATCCTGGTGATCTGAGTGGGTCACTGGAGCACATTGACAAATCTCACTGTACGTACTGTCACCTTGGGGCCAAATCTGCACAAACACTCTCAGAAATCAGGTGTTTAAGGAGGTGCCCAGGACATCCTCACGCTGTACCCCCAGAGCTGTCAGGATGTGATAAATGTACTGATCCATGGAACTGCTCATTCAGCTAAAAGCTGTGACACTTTCTCCTGTGACCTGCAGTTTGCTCTGGTCCTTGTGCTTCCATCAGCAACTGAGCTGAGCAAAGACTCCCCTTTGCTTTGTTCCAGGTGAAGAAACTATCCACACAGAGCTCCACGGAGAAGCTGGAGCTGTCCATGTTGGGTTGAGCACAAATTTCATGGAGGTTGAGACGACTTTCATCACCATGTCCAACCACGCAACCATGTTCATTAAAAACAGGAGTAACGTCACGGCTCACTTCCAGTGGAAGGCTTTTCCTACTGAGGAAGAGGAGAATAAAGAGAAGAGGAGGTTGGTCTGACAGATCCATTTCAGTGAGATACACGGCCCACGGCTAAAACTGACGTGTGGCCTCAGGGGGGTGTTGGTGCTTTTGAGTGCTTTAGGCCAAGGAAACCATGCCTGGCTCTCAGGTGTGTGTCCCTGCTGGCTTCAGGAGCTCAGCACTTAGCATTCCATTCCACTTCTCCAACCAAGGATGGCATTTTGGCAAGGAAAGGTTGGTTGCAATGACTGGATTTCCTCAAGTTCTCATTGGGCTTTTGCCTCTCTGATCTTCTTCCTCCATGGCCTGGCAACATCCTTCAACAGCTCACCCTCTTTCCAAAGGTGATACACCCTCTTTTTTTCCCTTAGTTCCTTCAGAAGCTCCTTGCCCATCCAGGCTGGTTGTCTTCCCTGTCAGCTCGCCTTTCAGCACACAGGGACAGTCTGTTCCTGTGCCTTCAAGACTTCTTTCTTGAAGTATGTCCATCCTTCCTGGACCCCTTTGTCTTTAAGGGCCGTTTCCCAGGGTTCTCGCCAAATCAGTCTCTTGAACAGGCCGAATCTGCCCTCCAGAAGTCCAGAGTGGAAGTTTTGTTGATGCCCCTCCTTGTTTCACCAAATATTGAGAACTCTGTTCTTTCACGGTCACTGTAGCCCAGACAGTGGTGAAGAGATGAAGTTCATTTAGTCATTAGGGAACTTCCTGGTGATATCCCTGCTGTACCTGGACCCCAGGGAGGCAGCAGACTGCCCTGTGGAATGGATCCAGTCGATCTACAGGGCCCTCAGCTCCCCTTAGAAGGGAGTCACCTACTAGCACTACCCTTCTTTTCCTCTTAATGCTTGAGGCTGTGATCTGTGTGACAGAGCAAGTGCAGCTGGGAGACTCTCCAGGCAGAATTTTTTCTGTAGTGTCATCTGGCAGAGCCTCTGGAGCCAAGCCTCATACCTATTCTGTCAGGGCACCTGGGTAGGTGGTGGGGGTCAGGACGGAATTTTATGACCTCCCCAGCAGAGACCCATTTCCATTCCCCACTGTCTCCTAGGTCTCCTCCTTCTGCCTGATGCCAAGAAGGGCAGGGCTCCTCTGGCTCCTGCTGCGCTTCTCTCAGGGTTGGACGGCTGTAACTCCACCAGTTTATTTCTGTGACGCTCTCCCTAATGCTCCTCAGCCTTTCCACTTCTTCCTTAAGCTCTGCCACCGGGCAGAGCAGATCATTCAGCTGCCCACACCACACGCAGGTGTCTTTTGCACTTCCTCTGGTATTAACACCAGGCTCAGACCCTCCCTGCAGCCAGGGGCCTGGACAGCTGCGTCCTTCCTGGGGGGTTCTGTTTGACTTAGTGCACTCCTGCTGGCAGCAGCAGCAGCAGCAATGGCTTTTCATCATTTGTAAACCATAGCTGGGGCAAATAAGAAAAAGCAGAAAGAAGAAATCCCTGCCCCTGTCCCTGTCCCTGCCCTGCCCCTGTCTGTCGCAGCCGCCCGCCCATCGATGGCTGGGCGCTCCCCGCCCTCCCCCATCGCACTCCCTGCCGCCGCCTGCAGACTTTTCCCCCCCGGCCCAGTCTCTCCTCAGCCAGTTCGCACAGCGGCAGCGGCGGGAGGGCCGGCAGCGGGCCGACACCCAGGCAGCCGGGGCCTTCGGCCGGCAGGGCGAGAGCCCGCTGCAGAGGCAGGGCGGGCACGCTTAGCGCCCTCCCTTTCCCAAGGAGCTTGCTCCTCGGCTCTCGCCGAGCCTTCTGCTTTGCCGGCCTTCCTTCCTTGCTGCTCAGGGCCGGCCCCGGCCGAGCCTGCGGCGGGACGGCAGCGGGGGGAGCGGCTGAAGGGAGTGAGCCACATTCCACACTCCATTTCCCAGCTGTTGGTGCCCTTGGTGCCTCCGAGTTCTGCTTGCCCAGCCCCAGGGACGCTCTCCTGCCCCTGCACGCTCAGCCAGGCTGAGATGGTCACTGATGGTTTCTCTGTCAGCCTCTCCCAGCCCAGCCCAGCTCCCTGCAAGCTCTGCCAGCTGCCCTGAGCTCTGTGCAGCACCAAGGGCCTCTCCCCAGCACAGCCCAGCCGCCTCTGGCCCCACAGCTCTGCTCAGGCCAGGCTGCTCTGGCCACTGGCCCCACGGCCTCAGCCCCTGCCAAGGGCACAGCAGCAGCTGCAGCTCAGCCAGGACTCAGGCCCAGCCATGGGGGAAGGGGCTTGGCCAAGGCACAAGGAGGCTCCCTGGCTGCCCTGCTCCCCTCAGGCTCAGGTGCTGAGAGCTCTGCAGCCCCTGCTGCCATCCCATCTGCCCAGGCCAGCACAAGAGCCCCGGCCTTGGGGCCCTCCAGAGCTGCTCCTGCTCCAGGCCCAGGGCCCATCCCAGAGCTGGGGCAGCCACAAAGCTGTGCCCATTTCTGCTCATTGCTGCTCTGATGAGGATGCATCCTCAGCCACTTGGAGGTTGCTGATGGATTTTACTACTCCACAGGCCTCTTCTTTCTTGAGTTCTTCAATTCAGGAATTCAGTGAGAAAAGCTCATAAACATTTGTTCAAAACACCCAAACAAGAGAAGCCCATGGGAATAATTCAAGTCTTCAGTTCTTCTGTGGTTAATTAGACAGATTTCAGAAGTCTATTCAGTGTGAATCTAATATATTGAAAGCAATGAAGAGAGAATAGTTTTGTCCTGTTTTCTCTTCCTGTTTAGAGATTGATATCAGCAATGTCCAATTGATACTGATCCCCAGCACCTCCTAATGCAGTCTGAACAGATATGAAAATCAAGAGCCTTCATGGCTGACAATCAAAACCACTTTGTCCCTACCCCCACCCACCATTTCCCTCAGCCAAGCCCTGGCACTCAGAGCAGCTGAGGAATGGAGTCACATCCACGGGTGTCCCCAGAGCTCAGGACTGGGGCCTGGTCATTTAAATCTCTTTATTGCTGATCTGGACAAGGACATAGAGGGCAGCCTCAGTCAGTTTCCAGGTGTTTTTAAGGGAATCAACCCTTAAAAGGAAAGAGGTCCAGGAAGGATGAAGACATTTCAAGAAAGCAATCTGAAGGGGGAAGGAGCAGCCTGTCCCAGCATGCCAAAAGATGAGCTAGTGAGGAAAATGACTGTCCAGGCTGCCCATGCAGCTTTTTTGGGAACACAGGGGAAAAAAGGACCAGCAACTCAGGAAGTGTTTATGGACTTTGTTTAAGGCTATATGGAAAGAAAATTAGAGAGGTGAAACCTCAATTAAAACTAAACCTAGTGGCTTCTCTAAAAAAAATATATTTTTATAAAAAATATTTTATAATTTTTTTTAATAAAAAAATTAGCAAAACCAGGGAGAAGGAGAATCTTTATTGGATGCAGTGGAGAATATAACTAAAGATAAAGGGGTCACAAGCTCAGTTCCTGCAGAGAGAACTAAAGATCAAGTAACTAAAGAGAAGGAAAAGGCTGAGCTACTTGACACCTTGTTTGTCTCAGTTTTCAACAAGAAGACAGGTTGTCCTCAGGACAAGTGTTCTCCTGAGCTGGTAAATGGGGACAGGGAGCAGACCATCCCCTGTAATCCAGGAGGGAGCAGTTGGGACCTGCTGAGCCACTCAGATGCTCACAGGTGTATGGGATTGGATGGGATCCATGCTAGGGGGATGAGGGAGCTGGTGGATGAGCTCCCCAAGCTGCTCTCCATCATTTATCATCAGTCCTGGCTCAGCAGGGAGGTCCCAGGGGACTGGAGGTGCCAATGTGAGCCCATCCCCAAGAAGGGCTGGAAGGAGGAGCTGGGGAGCTCCAGGCCTGTCAGCCTGACCTCGGTGCCCGGCAAGGTTATGGAAGAGATCACCTTGAGTGCCATCACAGGGCACCTGCAGGATGGCCGAGGGATCAGAGCCAGCCAGCGTGGATTTGAACATCTAGACTGATGATCTGGATGAGGGACTGAGTCCACCATCATCAAATTTGCAGATGACACCAAACTGGGTGTGAGTGTGGATCTGCTGGAGGGTAGGAGGGCTCTGCACAGGGCCCTGGACAGGCTGGATCCAGGGGCCAAATCCAGCAAGGTGAGGCTGAACAAGTCCAAGTGCCGGGTCCTGCACTTTGGCCACAACAACCCCTGCAGCATTACAGGCTGGGGACAAAGGGGCTGGACAGCTGCCAGGCAGAAAGGGACCTGGGGGGACTGATGGACAGCAGGCTGGGCATGAGCCAGCAGTGTGCCCAGGTGGCCAAGAAGGCCAATGGCTCCTGGGCTGGATCAGGAATGCTGTGGCCAGCAGGAGCAGGGCAGTGATTCTTGCCCTGCACTCAGCACTGGTTGGGCAGCACCTCAAGTGCTATGTGCAGTTCTGGGTCTCCAATTTAGGAAGGACATGGAGGGGCTGGAGAGTGTCCAGAGAAGGGCAGCAGGGCTGCTGAGGGGTCTGGAACACAAGTCCTGTGAGGAGAAACTTGGCCGCCACAAGCCAGTTATCCCTGTGGTAACTTTTCTGACACCTCCTGCTTAAAACCCAAAAAGCCAGAAGGATCATGAGGCCCCGCTTTCACGGTCTGTATTCATACTGAAAATCAAGATCAAGCGAGCTTTTGCCCTTCTGCTCCGCGGGAGGTTTCCGTCCTCCCTGAGCTCGCCTTAGGACACCTGCGTTACGCTTTGACAGGTGTACCGCCCCAGTCAAACTCCACACCTGCCGCTGTCCCCGGAGCGGGTTGCGGCCGGCGCGCGTCGGCCGCTTTGCGCCAGAAACGAGAGCCCCCCTCGGGGCTCGCCCCCCCGCCTCACCGGGTGAGTGAAAAAATGATCAGAGTAGTGGTATTTCACCGACGGCCGGGACGCCGGCGGGCGGGTCACCCCGCCGCGCTGAGCGCGCGCCCGGCCTCCCACTTATTCTACACCTCTCATGTCTCTCCACAGCGCCAGACTAGAGTCAAGCTCAACAGGCTCTTCTTTCCCCGCTGATTCCGCCAAGCTCGTTCCCTTGGCTGTGGTTTCACTGGATAGTAGGTGATAGAAATGGGCCAGGAGACCAGCTCCTTTTAAAGGCCTTTATTGAGTGATCAGCTCTGGGTGGGAGCCTGAGGTCGCGCACACCGCCGCTGCTCCCTTTGGCGACGCAGAGGAGGAGGTGATCAGTTTTGCTTTGCAGCAGGACTGGGACTCCAGTCCTCGCGGGCGTGCCTAGGAAGACGTCTCCCGGCTCATTGACTAGGGTCCTCATCTCAGTCTGATTACCTTTAGATGGTGGTGATCTCCAAAACCTGGTTGATGGTACAGGGGGACTCTTCCCCACTGAGTCTTGTCACTTAATTTTCTAAATCTCCATGTCGGCTCGTTGTTTCCAGGGCCTCTTGTGGAGTCTTCTTCTGCCTAGCTTCATTTGCATATTACCGGAGCTATTTCCGGCCGCCATTTTGGGAGCAGTGGAGGCAATACCCAAGAGACTCAATAAGGGTACCAAGAAAGGGATTCAACAGTGGAGGAAGTAACAAGGGGTACAACTGGAGTATTAACACAAGGGGGTACAACAATTCAACAGTGGGGGAAGTAACGGGGGGGGGGGTATTACAACAAGGGTACAACTGGAGTGAATATGGTGTACAATAAAGGTGTCTAACAATTATCAGCTTATTTCAACTATCTTAACTTTACCGAATTTATTCATGACAGTAGGTAGGGACAGTGGGAATCCCGTTCATCTATTCATGTGCGTCACTAATTAGATGACGAGGCATTTGGCTCTTTTTCGAACACATATATAGAATATATGTTCCTTTTCCAGGTTAATAAAGGTGGCCCGTCCACCTTGGACAAGTCCGGTGAAGTGCTCCAATTTGGTTGTAAATTGACACGTTATGAAATAATAGGTTCTGTCCCTACTCACTATCAGCTACCTAACTGATTTGTGGCTGCCCTACGTCCCTAGCTGTGGTCTAACTTATTAAAAAAAATATAAGACAGTACAAAAAAAAGAGCACTATATAACAATATAAAATTAACATAATAAAAACCAACAAAAGGCAGTAAAAAGGAAACAACACTACACCTACTCTGGGTTATGCAGTTTTCTGGCCCTACTGGGGAACATATGTACAATGTCCACAGATGACAGGAGCGCTCTTGTGGAAAAAGTCTCTGCAATTGTCACTTGCCTCGATTTAGAGAGGCCAAGAGTATTCAAAAGTTCAAAGTTCCCTTGGTGCCATTTCCCCCGCGCTCCTAGGGGAAAGCCCATAAAGACAACGTCCTTTGCGTTGGTGAAACTCCCAGCTGATGGGAACAAACTTTCTGACTGACTGCAGAGGCCAGGACAAAGCTGAGTGGTTTCCCTGCCATGCCCCAGCCCTTCCTGGCTCCAGGGGCTGATGGCATTTGTGCTCCCTCAGGTTCATGTCCCCACACCAACAGCATGGCTGTGCTCCCACCAGCTCTGTGCAATGCAAACAGGGGCTCCTGAGCCAGTGCTGCTGTGTCTGTGCCTGCAAGGATGTGGCACCTCTGTGAGCTGGGGAAGAGGCCAGGGCTGCAGAGGGGGGATAATGTTGGCAGCTCCATGAGGACGCTCTGGGACACTGCCCTGGGCTGTCCAGCACAGTGGGGAAGGACCAGCCCCTGCTCTGCTGTTCCTTCCCCTCTCCCCCAGGGCCCTGGCTGAGCACCAGCCGTGCTGTTTGCCCCCAGCCTGCCCACGGCCAGCCTGGGGCTGCTGACGGGGGTTTTTCTCTGTTGAGCATTGGCCTGGCCGTGTTCTTGAGAGAGCCTGGGCAAAGGAGCCTGGAGTCCCCAGGCCCTGGCTTGAGGCGTCAGCGCTGCCCCAGCAGTGCCCATGGCCCGTCCCTGCTGCAGCCCCGGCACTGCCACCCCCAGGACTGTGCCCGGCCCCGAGAGCACTCAGGCCCTGCAGCAACACCAGGGCCACCAGGGCAGCCGGGCAGTGGCACAGGAGCAGCACTGGCACCACCAAGTGCTGCTGCTGCTGGGCACAGCTGCTGTGCCAGCACTGATCTGCCCCCAGCTCTGCACACAGACATTGCTGCTGCAGCTCTAGAGAAGGCAACAAAAGGGGCATCTCTGCAAAAAACTCTGCTGGGAGATCCTTGAGTTCCTTTAAAGCCACCATGAGCGCAGCCCCTCATTGACACAGTCTGTGGCTACAGGGATGGTGAAGAGAAACAAAATGAGAAATGCCACAAGGAATGGCTTTCCTTTGTGGACTAGATGAAAAAAAAATAAAACAAAGGAAAAAAAAAACAAAAACAAGACATAACCATCAAGAAACATCAAAGATTACTTTTATTCCAAGTGGTTTATTACAATTGATTTGCCAGCACTTGAATGATCCTGAAATCATCCAGGCATCAGTGTCCACACTGCAGCCTTGAGCTCCTGGTTCCTCAGGCTGTAGATGAGGGGGTTCAGGGCTGGAGGCACCACCGAGTACAGAACTGACAGTGCCAGTTCCATGGATGGGGAGGAGATGGAGAGGGGCTTCAGGCAGACAAATGTGCCAGTGGTGACAATCAAGGAGAGCATGGCCAGGGGAGGGAGGCAGGTGGAAAAGGCTTTGTGCCCTCCCTGCTCAGAGGGGATCCTCAGCACGGCGCTGAGGATCTGCACATAGGAGAAAACAATGAACACAAATCATATGAGTCCTAAACAGGCACTAACTGCACTGAACCCAAGTTCCCTGAGATAGGATGTGGAGCACGTGAGCTTGAGGATCGGAGGGATTTCACAGAAGAAGTGGCCTAGGGCATTGTCCTGGCACAGGGGCAGGGAAAATGTATTGGCTGGGTGCAGCAGTGAAAAGAGAAAGCCACTGGCCCAGGCAGCTGCTGCACATGATGGTCAGAAGGGAGAACTCTGCTGAAATGAAAAAGACAAAAAAAAAAAAGTTGGACTGCACATCCTGTATAGGAGCTGGTCCTGGTGTCCCAGAGGGAATTGTGCATGGCTTTGGGGACAGCGGTGCAGATGGAGCCCAGGTGGCTGAGGGCCAGGTTGAGCAGGAAGAAGAACATGGGCGTGTGCAGGTGGTGGCCGCAGGCTCCGGCGCTGATGATGAGGCTGTTGCCCAGGAGGGCAGCCAGGGAGATGGCCAGGGAGAGGCACAAGTGCAGGCGCTGCAGCTGCCGCGTGTCTGCCAGTGCCAGCAGGAGGAAGTGGCTGATGGAGCTGCTGTTGGACATTGGCTGTGGCTGGGCATTGGGTTCTGCCCTGTGGAAAAAGACAGTGATGAGTTAGAGGAGATACCTGTAACCAAAATCAAAGCCATTTTTCCACCTCATGACTCAGTAGGAGTTTCTCCAATAAAGAAACAAAGCTTTTGCTGAAGCTCCCACTCTGTCCATGACAGGAACTCCTGTGCCAGTCTGGGACATCCCGGCTCTTTGGCAGCGTGGCGACTCCTGGGATGTCACCGTGGAGCCCCCGTGAGTGCCTGTGACAGATCGGTGCCTTTGCAACCCAAGGTGCCCTGGGATGTCACCATGGAATGGCTGTGACTGCCTCTGACCACACGGCTCTTTACCATCTCCAGAAGGCCCTGGGAGGTCTCCATGGAGCCCCTGTCTCTGCCTGTGACATTCCAGTTCTTGAACAGCCTGGAGACTCTTGGGAAGTCCCCATGGAACCCCTCTGAGGGCCTGTGGCAACTCGGTTCCTTCCGAGGCAAACATCACCAGCCCCCCTGTTGCTATGGTCAGTTTCCATGGCAACCTTCACCAGCCCTCCGTTCCTATGGTGGGGTGGTTTTGCATGGGAGGCGCTTATGGAAGAAATGCAAAGAGAAGCTGCTAGCAGTTTCCTCCATGTCTGACACAAAAAGCAATCAGTAATGAGCTTTGAGAATTGACAATCTGTTAAAGCCCTGAGAAAGCTGATAAGCCTCTGTGAACATGCATGTAAAAAAGGAAAAATCCTGGGAGATCCCTCTTTCTTTTGCAGCCGGATGGCCTGGCAAAAGAGTCAGAAAATCCAGATATTGAGATGAGAACAAGATTTGAAATACCAAACCTTAATTACTGAGCATCTCGAAAGCAATAATACAGCCAAGCTGAAAGCAATCCCCCCTTCTGATTAAACAATGCCCTTTACTTCCAGATAGATCCAAAGGTCAAATGGAATGTTCTGTCTCACCCCCCCATGTATGGTTCATCCCTCACATGTAACCCTCCCCTGAAGTATCAGGTATCTGTAACCCCATTGGCCCAAGTCCTGTCCCAGCCCACCTTGAAGCCCCCTGATAAGGTGTGGCCGAGGGACCGGACGCTCTCTCTTGGACCTTCCTCTTGGGACGCTCACCCTCTCTCTCTCTCTCACCCCCTGCTCTCCCTGGGCCTGCCACGAGTTGCGGCTAGCAACTCCAAGCAGGGCCCTTCACCCCTTAGAATAAACCAAATGTTCTAAAGACCTGGCTTCAGAGATCCTTCATCACCACCCATCCAAAGCGTCCTGGAGCCCAGCAGTCCCCGCAGTCCCCAAAGCTGGGGGGCCAATCTGCCCACACTGGGAGCCTCCGTGAATGTCCAGCTCGTTCTCCTGGGGCTGTCAGCACAGGGTCCATTGCCATCCGGTTCCATCCCCCTGACTGGCACTGATCTCCAAGGAAGCCTGGACCAAAGTTCAGCCAAAGCCTCAGCCAAAGTTCCCCAATTAGGACACTGCGAAGTCTTGCACAATTCCTTTTCAAGATGATGTCAGCACATCAGTGACATCATAGCACTTGTCCATCTAGTCAAGAATCCCCCACGGGGACACTCTGCTCTCTCATCAATGGAGCACAAAGCAGCAACATTCCAGAGGAAAATCTTTGCCCATGGGCACTGTGGCTCCTTGGGCAAGTTCCAGAGCAAACAGTCAAGGCAGTGGCCTGAAATGTTTTCCCAGCTGGGTCACCAGAGACCCCGGATGCATCCACAGTGTCCCTGTGGAAAGAGAGAAGCAGGAGCCTTTCACTAATTTCACTTATGTCAAACAGGAATCGCAGCCATGGACATGTCTTGGGAACCACTTCTCCACTTCTTTTTTCCTTCTTGGAACCTGGGACAAGCATCTGGATACTCCTTGGGAAAAAAAAAAAAAACAAAACAGGGACACTGGGATTCTCTGTGACTCAGGCAAGGCTCCCACAGGCTTCAGCACCCAAACCTCTCACCCCCACTGTGGTTCTCCTGAAAAATATGAGTGTCAATTCCCAAACAGGGCCACAGGAAGGTTTTATGGCCGGGCAGAAGTTAGAGGAGTGGCATGTGGTGAACAGTTGAAAAAGCAGAAGTTTCCAAGTCCTTGAACTTCAGAGGCTACAAGGAGAAAGCTTGAAGTTTTTATGGTCCATTAATCTCTGTCTTCCCTCTGTTCATTTGGCACATTCCAAGTCCAGAGCAGATTATGGGAAGCTGTCACCTTCTGCTGAGAAGGCGGGCGACCTGGTTTCAAGAAAGAGCACGGCGACCCGACCTCCCCCGGGTCACTCGGTCCACTGACATGCACAGACACCAATGTGGTGGATGGTCAAATGGCGTTTATTATCTCATCTCGTGAGGTTAAATAGTCAAGGGGGCTTTACTACGTCAAAGGGGGGATGGTGGGTCTGGCTAGGGTTAGTAAGGAGTGGGAAACTACTGGGGTTAGGAGGGGCTGCATGCTTCAGGGGTGATTGATCACTTATAGCAGGATGAGGGGGGAAGGGTCTTGCTTTCCGTCACATCCCGAGATTTTCCGTTCGCCTGTCCCTATCTACCACATCTCCCCCCCCCCTTTTTTACTAATGGATGAGGTAGTTATAAACATAGGCCCTAAGGTGAGGTATAAAGTTATAATTTGATAAGGGAAAAGGGGTTTTGGTAAACCTGAGTAATCTTCGCAAGGGAAGTTTAGAGAACCTTTGTGACTGGCAGTGTCCTCGGTTTTTTGGTTCACAGCATTTGTTGCTGGCCTATAAACAGGATGTTGGCCCGTTCTAGGCGAGCTTGAACAAATGAGACCAGCTTGTTTAGCAGGCATGGTCCAAATGTAAGTGTTAAAAGCAGTATTGCTAGCGGACCTATCAGGGTGGAAATTAGAGTGGTGAGCCATGGCGATTGATTGAACCAGGACTCGAACCAGCTCTGTTGGGTTTCCCTGTCTTTCTTTCTTTGAGCCAGTCTATCTCGGAGTTCTGCCATGGAGTCTTTAACAACTCCTGTGTGGTCCGCATAGAAGCAGCATTCCTCCTTCAAGGCAGCACACAGACCTCCTTGCTGCATGAACAAGAGGTCCAGTCCTCGCCTGTTCTGTAAGACCACTTCCAAAAGCGAGGAAACTGATTTCTCTAGAAAGGAGATGGATTTCTCAATCCTCTGCAGGTCCTCATAGATGGTCATCTGCAGCTGAGCAAGCCCTTGGTGTTGGGTCGCGAGGGCTGAGACACCCGTGGCTGTGCCAGCTGCTCCCAGGCCGAGCAGCATTGCGATAGTCACTCCCGTTATTATTTCTCTTTTGTGGAGTCGGCCGGGCTCCTCAAAGAGGTGGTATACCTCTTCATCTGAGTGGTACAGGACCCTAGGAACAATCAGAACTTGGACACAGAAGTCGATAGCATCATTGAACTTGGCAAGGAACACGCAAGGACTCACCCCAGATCTCTGACAAACCCACATCCCCGATGCGGATGGGACTGCCCACTTGTTGATCTTTCTGTTGGGCTTGACAACTTCGGTGCAGAAGTTGCCTTTCTGCTTTGCCAAGGCTGCATTGCCAAAGCATTTGCCCTGGCCTGTGACTTGACTCAGGGTGATTCCCCTATGGGGAGTGTCCCACCTGCACTGGTGGGGGGCTTCGGCTGTTGAGTAACTGAAAGGGGTGTTTAGAGCAACTCCTTCGTAGAAAGGAGGTTTAACATCGTAACAAAGCCAGCAGGAATTGGTTAGGTTCGGGTTGGATTCATTCAAGGATAGAAAGGCAGCCTCTAGCATGCGGAAGATTGGGTCTGAGTCCGACTCGGCTAAGCGGCCTATTTGGAAGGCATCTGCATGGCCGGTCGGGATATCAGTGGCCTTTGTGGGTAAGGTTTTGGGATGGGTTATGTTTCTCCCTTTCAGCACGTCCTTAATGACCTTATTGGGTCCTACCGGTCGGGGTGCCGGTGGTTGGAGCCTGATAATTCGCACATTCACCCACTCTTTTGGCCCTTTGAGGACTACAGTCCACGTTCTGCCTGTGGCCCAACTAGGGTGTTCTGGCTGCAGAACTGTCATGTTATAGTCTGTGCACTTCCGATATTTGGGCTGTGTATAATGGTTGTTATAGACCCCTTTCGCGATGGCGGGCTTTTTACAGCCGGTAGGTGCCCAGGTGAACTGTAAAAATCTATCGGGCTCCTGTGGTTCCCACCCCTCTCCTGATGGTCTGGCATCTGTGACAATGGTTTCACAGCCCCAGTGTCCGCAATATCCCCACCCCGGGTAGTTACAGTACTTCTTCCCAGGGTTGGAGGCCGGACACCAGTAGGATAGGTACATGTACATGACGTGTGGGTGCTGGGGTCGTATTTTTGGTCGTCCTGGAAACAGGTCGGCGATATGGAACACGAAGGATGGGGTGCCTGCCGTGGTGATTTCTTTGAATACCTTGTCACTTGAAAGATGCTGCATGACCCACCTGAATGGCTGATGGGGGTAATAGTCTGGATTAGCTCGCCCCTCGGCGATGAGCCCTAATAACAAGATCACACAAAGCCACCGTTGCTGTCTGGGTCTCACCAGTGTAGGACTCTTGGGCGCTGTCTGGCGTTTTGGTGGTTCGTCGTTTTCCTCTGGAACCGGGATGTACGCGTTACAGGGACGGCCCACGAGCATGTCCTGTAAACAGAAACTCGCAATTCTCATTAGTCTCCTGGGTTGTGGCTGTATTGAAAAGAAGCAGTCCTTGATGTCCAGCACTGCGCATGGCTGTCCTTTGGGGATGGCTGAGTTCGTGGGCAGCAGTGTCTGAACTGGACCCATGGGTTGGATTGTCCTGTTCACCTCCCTCAGGTCGTGGATGAGGCGATAACCCTCTCTGGACCTTTTGGGGATTACAAATACAGGGGTGTTCCATGGGCTGGTGGAGGGTTCTATGTGACCCTTCTGCAGCTCGCGCTGACTAGTTCCAGCAAGGCTGCCATTCGAGGCTTTGACAGGGGCCACTGCTCGACCCAAATGGGGTCTGACGATTTCCAAGTCAGTCTGATTGGCAGCGGTGGGTGTACGGCAGTGGCCCTCAGGATAAATTTGTGATCCTGACTCCTAATATAGCGAGGACACCCCTTCCTATCAAGGGTGGAGAGCTTTGTAGAATGTAGGGGTAGATTGCCACCGTCTGTTCCGGTCCCTTTTTCGTGTGGAGTGTTATAGCCACCAACTGGGTGCTTTTCCACACCCGGGATGGCCCTCCCACTCCGTTCACTGGGGGACCTCTTTACATTGCCAATGCTGAGGCCAAAGCGCTTGGGGAAAAACCGAGCAGTCTGATCCCGTGTCCGCCCAGAACTGAAGCCCTATGACGTGGGGATCCTGACTGCCATAAAGGCGGCATGTCCCCCACCTCTTCAGGGGCTCCTTCCCTATTTTCATGGCCAAGGCCACCCAGGGGTCCCGCTCTGGGGCGTCCCCTGCTGGCCCTGTGGCACAGGCGCGGCTTGTGGCGGTGGTGGACACAAAGGCGCCACTGGCGGCGCTGCAAAACTCTGCGATTGTGTCGCTGGTGGGGGTGCGAAGCTGGCTGCCTCCTGTGGGGGCATGGGGTATGAGGGCCCCCCGCCCCACTGGGGGTTGGCATAAATGGGCCGCTTTGCATTCGCAGCGGGAGGAGGCTGAGTGCGGCCAGTGCGCCCCCTCCCTTTCCCGTTTCCCTGAGGCTGGGACCTGCAGTCCTTAGCGAAATGCCCCTTCTTCCCACAGCTCCAGCAGGGCCCTCTCGGGCGTGCTTGAGGTGGGGGCACCGCCGCGGACTGCTGTGCCGGCTGGGGACAGCTCACGGCGATGTGGCCTGCCTGACCACATTTGAAGCACGCCATGGCACTGCTTAGGGTGCGGACGGCTGCTTGAATGGGTGTTAGGTGTTCCTCTCTTACGACGTGCCTGATCATATCGGCTAGGCTGGCCCCGGCTGGCAGGGAGCGCAGGATGTCCTTGGTGACGGAGTTGCATTGCTGGCGCAAGCAGTCTGCCACCACGGGACCCTTTGCCTCCGCAGGCAGGGTAGAGGAGTCTACTGCTGCCTGCAGGCGGTCTACGAACTGCATGAAGCTTTCGCTCTCTGCCTGCCTTATGGTGGACCACGGTGACGGCTTGGCCACAACCAGAGAGGCAGCCCGAATAGCCTCCCTAGCAGCTTGAGTGGTGGCCCTGAATTCCTCAGCCCGCATCTGTGCGGCTTGTTGCTGAGGTGTTACCATCTCGTCATGTTTCCCTAGCAGCCTGGATAGGCTCGACCCATGCAGTGGCTGCCCCGCCCCAGAAGCCTGGGCTAGCGCTTTTGTACAATTATTTTCCCATTCCTGCTTAAACACGATCATTCCCGCACCGCCGAGTATCATGCGATCTATTTGTTTGATATCAAAGGCGAGCAAGTCGTCATTGCCAAAAAGGCCGTCCACGAGGGTGGAGACCATAGCCGAGTTGATCCCCTTCTCTGAGATCGCTTTGACAATTGCCTGTATGTCTTGGGGGTTTACCGGATTATATATCCTTTGCTGATTCCCCTCTGTCCCGGTGATCCTAACCGGGAAGACTTGGACCGCGGCTGAAGGGGTCCATTCTGCACAGGCTATTTTTATTTTTCCCCAGTCGGTAAACTGGGCTGGTTCGCATTGTGATTGCCTTTCGATGTGGCTTAAGGCTTTATTCATTTTTTGTTTTAAACCGCGTTTAGCTCCGCTTTTTCCGTGTCTGAGTCCCAGTCAGCTTCCGTCAGCTCTCCCGAGCTGGTGGAGCTGCTGTCGCCAGACTCAGAGCCGGAAGTCGAATGCCAGCGCACTTCCGGGCTCCGGTGCCTTTTTGTGCGGCTCCAGCCCCGTCCCTCCCCTCGGGGCTGGTGCCGCTCCCGCCCCCTGGGCTTGCTCTGCCACCCGCAGGGGGAGGTCTCTCCCTTAAATGGTAGCAGCGTTGAGCGCGGCTCCCGATTGGGCGTGCGCTCTCTGCCGCCCCCCTCCTCCTCTTTTCCTCGCGGATGCGCACTAACAAGAACTCGCGACTCTGGGCTCTTCCTGCCGAGAGCCTCCGCGCCCCGCCCATCCCCTCGGTCGCCGGCGCCCTGTTCGGCTGGGTAGGGTGGCGGCACCGCCCGCGTCTCCTTGTGAGCCGCGTTCTCCGCGTTTCTGGCTTCCCTTGCCAGTTCCTCCCAAAAGGACTGCGCGCGCTGCCGCGCCCCTGGCGCCGAATCGCTGATCCGTGGTGAAAGGACGGATGGGGAACCCGCAGGTTTTCAGGAGGTTCCGCGGGGGGGTTTGGGCTCGGGGAGGGGGGGAAGGCGCCCGGCCCCCCCGGATCTCCGCTCCTGGGTAGATCGCTTTCGGGGGCGGTTTGCGTTGCCGCTCCTACCCCCAGCTTGGGTGTAGCTAATAAACATGTGCGTGCGGCGCTCCGTGTTTCCTGTTCCTCTAGCGCCCGGCGCAGGGC
This sequence comes from Vidua macroura, assembly GCF_024509145.1. Lineage (NCBI taxonomy): Eukaryota > Metazoa > Chordata > Aves > Passeriformes > Viduidae > Vidua > Vidua macroura. The sequence goes on from NC_071606.1 coordinate 980,155, forward strand.
TTGTTCAACTTTTCCCCACGCCTTGAGGCTTTTGCCGCTGCCTGAGGACTTTGTATCCTCAGCTAGCGCGGCCGTGCATTTCTCCCACACCTCCGGGTGTAATATTTCCGCGGGATGTTCAATCGCCCCAAGCTCTAAGAGTCTCGCAATAGCGAGATAAAAATCCTTGAGCCTGCATTTAATTCCCCACTGCTTATAAACTGAACTCACGACCTTCGCGATGGCTTCCATGTCAATCGCTGGTCCGGGGACATCTCCCCCGCCGAGAGTCGGTCCAGCCGCTCCAGCCGCTGCTCTTGTCCAGGCGATACCCGCTACCCAAGAGAGTTTCTCTTTTCCCCTTTTCCCGGGTTTCGGCAGCACTATGTCGCCTTCTGCTGAGAAGGCGGGCGACCGGTATCAAGACACAGCACGGCAACCCGGCCTCGCCCGGGTCACTCGGTCCACTGACATGCACAGACACCAATGTGGTGGATGGTCAAATGGCGTTTATTATCTCATCTCGTGAGGTTAAATAGTCAAGGGGGTTCTACTACGTCAAAGGGGGACGGTGGGTCTGGCTAGGGTTAGTAAGGAGTGGAAAACTACTGGAGTTAGGAGGGGCTGCATGCTTCAGGGGTGATTGATCATCTATAGCAGGATGAGGGGGGAAGGGTCTTGCTTTCCGTCACATCCCGAGATTTTCCGTTCACCTGTCCCTATCTACCACATCTGGCCCAGGAGCGGGGGTTTTACACATCTCTTTCAAGTTCTTTTCCACTTCTTTCTCGGTAATCAGGGCCCGAAACATGTTATTATCCGCCTCCGCATACGGTGGAAAATCCTCGAGACCCCCAAATTCAACGGATGTTACCCATCTCAATTTAAAGGCATCATGGACAATACCAGAGGGTATTTGGCATTGTAGGGCCTCCGTGCTATCCAAAATAAGCCGAGCCAACCTCCTTCTATGTAAATGAAACAGCCTCTGAAATCTAAGATATTTCCCTCTTTTTACAGCTCTTTTTCGCATCCAACTAGTTGCCGTTTTGGATGCTGATTCACCACTTGTACTTTGTACCTTCTGACCCTTGGTCACTTTTGTACTCTGACCCGGCCCTTCTAGATCAATCAGGAATTCCTCATAAACTTTATTCACCACTTTCTGTGAATCTTGCCCACTTAAAATTTTTTCAACCGCCCCCTGGTGTCTGGTGAATTTACCTGCCGATAGCTCCTTTTTGATGGCCTCATGATATTGGAGCTTTAATTGTCCCTCCTTTACCACTCCAGCAGACCCAGAATGATATACTTTCCTCCCTCTACCCTCTGGTCCAGATGGAACTTCTGCGGAGGAACCCTTTCCCAGAAGGCGCCTTTTATCACTGATCTGCTTTGCCGTCTTAGATGGAATATGCTCTGCAATTAGTTGGTTTATATTTCTGCTACCGGCAAATCTCTCAACCAAATGTACCAGAAGAGCCTCCTCCTCCTCAGTCTATACTTTCTTGTGGCCCCCCCTAGCAGATGGCACCTTAGGTTGGGAGGCAACAATCCGTTCCACATTTCTCACAAGAGGATGCTTTAACCTCTTGTGTTGGCCCAAGCCAATCTTGGTGGTAAACCCCTTTTGGCACACCTCACATACCCACTCACCTGTTGAGGCCACATTTGCTGTCCCTTTGCATTGTGGGACATGACAAGCAATACTGTGGTAATTCAGATTTTGTTTACCACATTTTGAGCATTTAAAGAAGAACTTTTTCTGCCCGTGGGTCCTCTTAAGGTGGTCTATCAGCCCCGATATCCGAGTAAACCGGGTTGCACAGCGTGGACAAGCTGGCTTTTTGTCCGGGACAGACACAACAGGAGTCCTGATCTGTGAACTGCCCTCGCTAATCCTGGCAGGTGCCTCAGGTGTTTTAGGCCTCTCATCACCTCTGCCAGAACACTCAGTATCCTCCTGGTCCAGGCCAGATTGTAAAGGCTCATATGGCTCTGGAAGTTTTGCCAAGCCCTCCCAAACCACACCGTGATGGATTCCCCTATCATGAACAAACGTGGAGTTATTAAATTCCAAACACACCAGTTGGAAACCCTCTTTCCTGGGCAGAGAGGGTAAAGATGGAGTTTTGGCCTCATTGACCCTTAGAATATCCAAAAGGTCAGTCTGAGTGGCTATCGATACAAGTCGCAAAACCCATGATTGCGCCATCTCAATAGAAAATCCGGTTGAATTGAGGGTACCAAAAGTTAGCAGCTGGCTCTCACCCAAGCTGCCAACTTTGTCCAACTTTGCCTGTGGGCAAGGCTTTGGGCATCAGATTTTTACTGGTGCCAAACTTTTGGTTTCAGCAAATTGTGAGGCTACCACTGGGTGGCGAGTCCAGCGATAGGGAGGGCGAATATTCACCCTCGCTCACACTGGGGGAGAAGTCGACTTAGTTACCACAAGGGTATCCAGCGGGGCCACGAGGAGGCGCGACTTCCCCAGCTAAGTCCAGTTAGTAAGACAGTCATAGTTACTCCCGCCGTTTACCCGCGCTTCATTGAATTTCTTCACTTTGACATTCAGAGCACTGGGCAGAAATCAAATCGCGTCAACACCCGCCTCGGGCCTTCGCGATGCTTTGTTTTAATTAAACAGTCGGATTCCCCTGGTCCGCACCAGTTCTAAGCCGGCTGCTAGGCGCCGGCCGAGGCGGGGCGCCAGCCCGGGGACCCTCCCCGGGGACCCTCCCCCGCGAGAACCGCTCGGCCGACGCTTATCATGGCCCCGTTTCCGAAAACCAACAAAATAGAACCGGAGTCCTATTCCATTATTCCTAGCTGCAGTATGCCGGCGGCCGGCCTGCTTTGAACACTCTAATTTTCTCAAAGTAAACGCTTCGGGCCCCGCGGGACACTCAGCTAAGAGCATCGAGGGGGCGCCGAGAGGCAGGGGCTGGGACAGGCAGTGGCTCGCCTCGCGGTGGACCGCCAGCTCGATCCCAAGATCCAACTACGAGCTTTTTAACTGCAGCAACTTTAAGATACGCTATTGGAGCTGGAATTACCGCGGCTGCTGGCACCAGACTTGCCCTCCAATGGATCCTCGCTCAAGGATTTAAAGTGCGCTCATTCCAATTACAGGGCCTCGAAAGAGTCCTGTATTGTTATTTTTCGTCAGCATGGCAGCCCTGTCCCCTGGGCCTGGCTCTCCCCTTTCCTCTGCCCCTGCCTTGTCTCTGCTGCCATGAAGACTCTTTTCATTAAGATCTTGTCCCCAAGGTGCTGGGGCCAGTTGCTTCCCAGTCAGGCTCCTGGAGCACAAGTGGCTTTCCAGAGCCCAGCCAGAAATGAGCCCTGAAGCAGCAGCTCTGCAGTGCTGGCCACCAGGCTGGGTTGCCAAGGGAGGCTTCTGGCCATGCCCTGCAAGCAGCTGCTGCTGCCAAGGTGCCTTTGGTGCCTCAGGCTCTCCCTGGCACAGCTCCCAGCACGGCACTCTGCACTTGTGCCCGAGGCCTTCCCTGTGTGGGGGCTGGCCTGGGGCTTTTCCTGCAGCGGGACCTGCCCTGCTCATGGCACAGGAAAGGCAGTTCCTGCTGGAGCAGGAGGCTCTGCCTGCAAAGGGCTCAAACAACTCCAGCAAGGCCCTGCTTACTTCAGAATTGCTTCCTAGAGCAGAATGTTCTAAGAACTGTTACAGCTCCTATGCTGTAGAGTAAATAACGCTGATTAAGATCTTTCTGTCTAATCATGATCAGAATCAATCAGAGCTGTATTTACATAAATCTCTCTGGTATTCCATCCTTAATCCTATGGGACAAATGGCATTAAAGTTCAATTCCACCTGTCCAATTTTTTACACCTTGGACAAAGTCTGGGGCTGGAATTGGATCCAGCCACTCACAGTCTCATCTCTTAGAAGGAATTGTAGAAGTCTAGGGGTCCTGGAGGGTTTTGGGGTTCTATGGTGGCTGCTGGGTGTCATTTCTCCATCTTATGACTCAGCAGGAGTTCCTCTAATAAAGAAACAAAGCTTTTGCCCGAAGCTCCCACTCTGCCCATGACAGGATCTCCTGTGCCTGTCTGGGACATCCCGGCTCTTTGGCAGCCTGGGGACTCCTGGGATGTCACCGTGGAGCCCCCGTGAGTGCCTGTGACAGATCAGTGCTTTTGCACCTCAAGGTGCCCTGGGATGTCACCATGGAATGGCTGTGACTGCCTCTGACCACACACAGCTCTTTACCATCCCCCAAAAGCCCTGGGAGCTCCCTCCACTCCTGTCCCTGGGCACCAGAGTGAAGAGGTTCCCACAGCTCCCAGCCAGGGACCCGCTCCCAAGGCTGCTGCCATGGCCACCAGGGCTGGCACCAGCTGGGATGCTCAGTCTCCACCAGCCAGGGTTTAGGAATGGGATTCCCCAATTTCCTGCTCCTGCTAAAACCGCTCTGCTACTCGCTGCCCTCCCGCCTCCCATGGAAAGCACAAAAGGCAAAGATCCCCGGCTGGGATAAGAACAATTTATTGGGAACAGCAACCTCATAAGGAAGAAATAGGAACACAAACAATATTGAACACAGAAGAGATAAGAAAACTACACCACCACCGACTGTCTCTTCCCAGCCACCTATTCCCTCCTACCTGGAAAGGACACCCTCCTCCTCAGGAGAGAGAGAGAGTCCCTTTCCTGCCCCTGGCAATGACCTGAGGTGGGAGTGAATGTTATGACAGCACCACAGCCAAACCCTCATGTTCTTTGAGCCCACATCATGTCATTGCCAGAGGCAGGAAAAGAGACAGGTTTCTTCCCAGCATGGATCACAGGGAACATGGGTCACCAGGGCTCTTCCCAACGTTGGTCCTCCAATGGGGGATGAAGCTGGAGCAGTGCACAAAGCTCTTCCTGCAGTCAGGGCATTTGCAGGCCTTCCCTTACTGGTGTGTCCGTTGGTGTTCAGTCAAGTGAGAGTTCCTGGAGAAGCTCTTCCCACACTGGGGACACTCATAGGGCTTCTCCCCGGTGTGGATGCGGCGGTGGCTGATGAGGTGGGAGTTTTGCTTGAAGCCCTTCCTGCAGTCGGGGCAGCGGAAGGGCCTCTCCTCGGTGTGAATCCGCTGGTGCAGGATGAGATGGGAGCTGATCCGAAACCTCTTCTGACACTCAGGACACTTGTAGGGTCGTTCCCCAGTGTGAATCATCTGGTGGCGGATCAGCTCAGAGCTGCAGCTGAAGCCCTTCCCACATTCCCCACACTTGTAGGGCCATTCCCCAGTGTGGATCATCTGGTGGCGGATCAGGTTGGAGCTCCGGCTGAAGCTCTTCCCACACTCCAAGCACTTGTAGGGCTTCTCCCTGTCATGAAACTGCTCATTTACCACCAGCTCCGAGCTCCGGCTGAAGCTCTGTCCACCTTCCTGGCACAGACTGGGTCTTTTCTCTTCAGAGCACTCTGGGCTGGATTTGGAGCCCCTCTTCCTGCGGGATCTCTGGGGCTTTTCCTCCCCATTGGATTCCAGCACTGTGGAACCACTCGAAACGGCCTCTTCCATGAGGCTCTGCTGCGGGGATTTGTCCTCCCTGGTCTCCATCTTCAGCTCCTTGTCTGGGGGAGGAAGAACAAGGACAGGATGGGATTTGCCTCCGTGCCAGAGGGAAGGGGAAGGAGATGCACCCAGTGCATCCCCGGGGGGTCGGCGCTGGCAGCGGGGTTGTCCTGCAGCTGGGGGCAATGCTGGGCTGGGAGATGGAGCAGGAGAGGGGGGGAAAGGGGCAGTGACTTCCTCCTCACCTGCCTGGGTGTCCTGGGGCATTGTCACGGTTTGAAAAGACAGCTGTCTGCTAAGGAAGACAGGATCCTCTCTTGAAATAGAAAATGTAAACCCCTTCCCTGCAAATAATGATGATTTTGAAATTAAGGGTTTCTCAGGGAAAAATATGGGCATAGGAATAACAGTTCTTTCCTAGAAAAACACAAATGCGATAGCACAAAATAAAAACCACTGACTGAGTCAGAATAGGACTTGGCACCCTGTGGGTCAGGATGTTGGCAGCAGTCCCATGAAATGGGGGCTGCAGTCCTCCTGCAGTATGACAGGTGTGGTTGTGTTGAAGCAATGATCCTGTAGAAGGCTGAAGTTTTCCTCTGAAGGTCCAGTGGTGGTGTTGTTGGGAATCTTCCTCTGGGAATTCAGTGGAGAAGAAAAGCTGCTCCACTGAGAATGCAGTGGGAAAAGATGCCGATGGCCTTCAAAGTCGGAGATTATGAACAGGCAGGAATGCTTGGCCCCTCCCCCTGGGCGGAGCATCTCACAATGGGATGATGTCATTTTTCTCAGTCCTGCAGGGACATTCAATGGCCCATTAAGAGAAGATATTTCCTGCAGGAAAGATTGGTTGTGGAAGAGATAAAGAAAACTGGTCAATTAACAGAAGATAACTGTATCACTTCTAAGAGATGGGAATTGATTACACACGCCCAGCTACATCATGTAATTTAGAGATATTGACCCTTGTTCTGCCACTGCAAGATTTGGGAGAAAATACCTTGGACCACTACTTTTCCATTTTCACAGACCTTGGAGAGGACCCAAAAATCTCCCAAGATGGGGTTTGGAGGCCTCATCACACAACCAGCAGGCAGAGGCTGTGGGCTCTGGGCTCAGTGGAATGGAGACTGAGGAGAGAACAGGAGTAGCCTGGGAGGGGCTGAAGGGTGGTTTCAGAGATGGTGGAGCTTTTCTTCCTAGAGGAGATAAGCATGAGAAGGAAATAATGGCACCAAGGGCAGCTGGAGGGGCCCAGACTGGACAGCAGGAGAAAGGAATTTCTCTCCCAGGGCAGGGCTGTGGTGCAAGACGTCCCCCAGGAGCAGCCTGGAGCAGCCCAAGGCTTTGTGTGGCCTGGCAGCTCCTGTGCACAGCCCAGCAGGGCTGGGCCACTGCCTGCAGCCAGCCCAGGCACAGCCCAGAGGCACAGAGAGCTTCAATCAGTCAGGGCTGGGAAGGTGCTGAGAAGTGCCTGGGGCACAATCACTGCCAGCCCTTGACACAGGAACCTCTGGCTGCAGGACAATGCAGCTGCAGCTCCTGGAGTGTTCTCCTAAGGCTGGAACATCCCAATGCCCACAGACTCTGTGAGTACATTCTCTGAGGCCAGGGGTGGCCAGGGCTGTTCTGCAGAGCAGGGTCCTGCAGCCCAGGGCGCTGTGCTGGGCCAGGGCCTCTGCTGCCTGCCAGGGACAGCTCTCAGCCAGCCCTGGGTGCTTCTCACAGCACTGGGGGACAAGATCTGGCCAGAAGGAGACAGCTGGTAAGGCTTGGAAGTGTTCTCCTTGTGTGCTGAGGATGCTGCATTGTTCAGGACTGCTCCCAGCACGGCATTGAACTGCAGAACATTTCCAAGTAGATTCTACAGGGAGAACAGCAAGGCAGGGGCTGCATAAATGGGAAAATCCTTCTTTTTCAATCTACTGCTCTGGGATGTCTGGATGAGAAATTGTACATAGATATACGTCTCAGTTCAGGTGAAGAAAAATAAACAAGTTTTCTCTCAGATCTGAATAAACCAGGCAGTGACAGAAATAAGAACAGGGCCTTTAGAGGAAGCATCTGTGTTGCTTTTCCAGCCTGCTCAGGGTTGCTCTGACGTTGCCATCAGAGGCTGCAGAGCCAGAGCTGCCCCTGGGCAGTGCCTGAGCTGGGAGGGCTCTGTAGGGCAGAGCTGAGCCCCCAGGGCTGGGCTGGGCTCTGGCAGCTCAGGCAGGGCCCAGCCCAGGGCACAGGGAAGCAGCTGCTGGCAGGGACAGCTCCAGGCAGCAGAGTCCTGGGCAGGCAGTGGGGGAAATGTGCCCCTGTGAAAAATCCGCATTATATACCTCTACGCACTTATTTACTATATGTATTATGCTGAAAGTTATGCTGTATTAACATTTTAATAATATAGTAAATGTAGTTTTGTAATCAAAATTAAGCATTAGTAGTTAAAATAGAAACTATGTGTGTGAGATCTTCTTTTTATTAGAAAAGGAGAAGATAATCAAGGAATTCTTCACACAAAGATAACAATTACAGAAACCCCTACATTTTCCAGAGAAGAGGAATTTTTGGTTTTCCTTATCAACAGAAACAAAGTTCTTCTAGCCTGACTTAGACTCCAAGGTGCCTGGGGATTAACAGAAACTTTTTGACAAGTACCATATGAATTTCTTGTTTTAAATAAAATATATGCAAAATCATGAAGTGTTTTGTATATGCAACAGGTTACCCCTCTAAAGGAGTAAATTCTCTTTTAATGGGGTCCTTTTTCTGGCTCGTTTTTGTCCAGAGAGAGGTACCCAGCCCGGGCTGTAACTCTTTGCTGTTATTGTCTCATAAATTGTCCTAACTCTAATTGTCTAACTTTTATTACTATACTTGTATTATTATTTTTGTAACCATTTTATTTTTATTAAACTTTAATAAATTTTAAAAGAAGTGATTGGCATTTTTCACACCCCCAAGCTGTGCTGGGATATTCAAAGTCCTCTGAAACCCAACTATTCCAGGATTACTTTTTTTACAGATGCCCATGCCAAGACAGCGCAAATGTCCAACAGCAGCTCCATCAGCCACTTCCTCCTGCTGGCACTGGCAGACACGCGGCAGCTGCAGCGCCTGCACTTCTGCCTCTCCCTGGCCATCTCCCTGGCTGCCCTCCTGGGCAACGGCCTCATCATCAGCGCCGGAGCCTGCGGCCACCACCTGCACACGCCCATGTTCTTCTTCCTGCTCAACCTGGCCCTCAGCCACCTGGGCTCCACCTGCACCGCTGTCCCCAAAGCCATGCACAATTCCCTCTGGGACACCAGGACCAGCTCCTAGACAGGATGTGCTGCACAGCTCTTTTTCTTTCTGTTCTCTATAGGAGAAGAGCTTTCCCTCTGAATGGTCAAAAATAGGGTAGAAACTGTTGCAAAATAGTTAATAATATGCTGTTAGAAGGTTTGGTTCTTATATTTTACAAGGAGTTAAAAGGGTAGTTATAAGAAAAACGGTACTCAACTTACTTTTCTTAAGTGCTCTCCTTTTCAAGCCCATTAGAAAAGGTCTTCTTGATCGTTTTCCCTGGCTCCCCATTTTTCTCTTCTCTTGGCTTGCTGTTCTTCTCTGGCTTCTTGATTCAAGGCATCAGAAGCAGTCCTGCACTCATTGCTTGATTGCTGATTGTATCTCCTGGCCATCTAGTAAGTGCTTGAATGCCCCTGGGAAGGTGTGAATTGTCCCAGCTGATAGCCATGCACTGAGGGTTCTGAGATAATGGGGCTGCAGCTGCCCCTCCCTCTGTCGGTTGGTGTTTCCCAGCTGGTGTTATCCTTATCAGGCTGGTGACTCATCTTGGGATCAGTTTTCCTTCCAGCCCCTGGTCTTTTTTCTTTTTGGCAAGGAGGCACTTGGTTTGAAGCTTGGCCAGAGCCAAGGGTTGGCAGAGCAAGGTGCTCTGGATGCCTTCCAGCCTCAGCAGGCCACATGGCATCGGCCAGCACAGGCTGTCCCACACGGCCCCATCCCAGTGCCTGTTGCTCTGCTGCTCTGGACACCCATTTCTCTTTCTCACTCTGCTCTCCTGAGAGCCCTTCTGTGCTTCAGTTCTTTCAGTGCTGCTGTGCCCTCAGCAGATGCTTTTCAAGGCCGAGGATCATCTTCCACTCTCCATTAGGTTTTTGCCCTGGTCAGGTGGGAGTATTCAAGGGTGAGTGAGACTTCTTGAGCAATGCTTTTCTCTCCGGGTGCAGATCAGCTCTTGGAAGGGAACCGGGGAGTCCCAGGGGATGCGATGTTGTCATTTCTGCCCTGTCCCGGCCCCACTGGCCACCTGCTGTTCTTGGACCCAACAGCAACCCCACAAGGGAAGGATCCTGTGGGGGGTCCCGGGCAAGACAAACAGCTCTTGAACCTTCTCCATCCTCAAGGCATCACTGACAAAAGCCCACGGGCTCCTGAATGGGTCCTGGACATCCCTGCCAAGGATGAATGGAGACTCAGTGCCGGTCCCACGAGGGTGATTTGGCCACTCCTTCCCAGTGAGACCTTCCTAGGTCTCCAGCACAGACAGTCTGTGGCATTCTGTCATGCCTCCAGAAAGATGGATGGATTCTGCCCCTTTGGAATGGGGGTTTCCAAGCACAGTGCATCAGTGTCCACCAGAGACACATCCTTGATGCTGCCTTGGGGCTGCTGTGCCAGCCCACTGATCCCACCTGTGCCAGGGGCCCTGACTGTCCCTTTTGGATGCTGGCATGGACATAGGGCCTCTTGCTGCTCAGGGAAGGGATCTGTGGGGTTTGTTCCTGCCAAGCAGAATTGCCTAGAGCAGGGTGGCAAGTCTGAGCAGCCCTTCTGCTCTGCCTCACAGACACTGGAGCAGGAGCTCTCCTGCAGAAATGCTTTGGGGCCTTTGGGCTTCCTTCCAGGATCTGTACCTGAGCTTCCTCACCACAGGGATGTTCCCCATGCAACCTCCTCATGTCCAAGCCGCCAGTGCTGCAGACAGAACCGGGGGTGACACATGGGCTGTGCCACCAGCACCTTTCCTTGGAGCAGCAAGAGGCTGACTCCCTGTGACTGGGACAGTGGCTGGAAACAAGAGGGAAAACACATCCTTCCTGAAAGGCTGCACAGCCATAGGAACAGATTCTGCTAAACTGAGACAGAGCCCTGAGGGAAGCAGGGACATTCCCATGGGGTCCCCAAAGCTGGGGCACCAATCTGCCCACACTGGGAGCCTCCGTGAATGTCCAGCTCCTTCTCCTGGGGCTGTCAGCACGGGGTCCATTGCCATCCGGTTCCATCCCCCTGACTGGCACTGATTTCCAAGGAAGCCTGGCCCAAAGTTCAGCCAAAGCCTCAGCCAAAGTTCCCCAATTAGGACACTGCGGAGTCTTGCACAATTCCTTTTCAAGATGATGTCAGCACATCAATGACATCATAGCACTTGTCCATCTAGTCAAGAATCCCCCATGGGGACACTCTGCTCTCTCATCCATGGAGCACAAAGCAGCAACATTCCAGAGGAAAATCTTTGCCCATGGGCAAGTTCCAGAGCAAACAGTCAAGGCAGTGGCCTGAAATGTTTTCCCAGCTGGGTCACCAGAGATCCCGGATGCATCCACAGTGTCCCTGTGGAAAGAGAGAAGCAGGAGCCTTTCACTAATTTCAGTTATGTCAAACAGGAATCGCAGCCATGGACATGTCTCGGGAACCACTTCTCCACTTCTTTTTTCCTACTTGGAACCTGGGGCAAAGATCTGGTTAGTCCTGGGGGAAAAAAAAAACAAACACGGACACTGGGATTCTCTGTGACTCAGGCAAGGCTCCCACAGGCTTCAGCACCCAAACCTTTGACCCCCACTGTGGTTCTCCTGAAAAATATGAGTATCAATTCCCAAACAGGGCCACAGGAAGGTTTTATGGCCGGGCAAAAGTTAGAGGAGTGGCATGTGGTGAACAGTTGAAAAAGCAGAAGTTTCCAAGTCCTTGAACTTCAGAGGCTACAAGGAGAAAGCTTGAAGTTTTTATGGTCCATTAATCTCTGTCTTCCCTCTGTTCATCTGGCACATTCCAAGTCCAGAGCAGATTATGGGAAGCAGACCTGCAGGAAGAGTTGAAGGCTCATTGCCAGAGAGAGGAAGAAAAGGGGAAGGAGGGAAAAGAATTCCAATTGCTTTTTTAGCACTAGGACCACAAAAAGCTCTTCACCCATTATCAACATCGCAAGGGTGAGGCACGTTCCTCGTTTCTTATGCTAAAGTGCAGTAATTTGGAAATTGTGCCTGGATTAGAACAAAACCACAGGCCAATAACTGACCCACTTTGGTTCCAAATCAGAAATCATGAAACTTCTCCCCAGATGTGTTTCCCTGCAATAAAGAAGGCAGTTTGAAAAATTTTGTCCCAAGTTCCTTCTAAGTTCATGACTTCAGACAAATTGGAACCGTCCTGGCAGCACAAAAGCAGCCACAATGAGCAGGATCAAACCCCCAGGTCATCCTTCAATGCACTCGATCCACACCTTCCACAGCCCAGCAGCAATTCCTGCCTCTGCCCCCCGCGCTGGGTCAGCCTGAAGGGATCGCTCTGTTGTGCGGGGCCGGCTCCTGCAGCGCTCGGAGCCGCTCTGTGTCCCACAGCTCCACAGCTGTGGGGCCTGTGCCACCTCTATTCCATGGCTGTAGTTCCTGTTCCACCACTGTTCCACCTTTTCCATGCTCACTCCACTGCTGCTCAAAAGCTGTGTTGTGCTGTTTCAGCACACTTGCTCTGCTCCTCCACCACTGCTCCACTGCTGCTCCAACACTGCTCATCCACCACTGTTCCACTGCTCCTTCTCTGCTCCTCCCCTGCTCCCCTGTTGTTCCACGGCTGCTGCTTCTGATCTAGTGCTGCTGCCACAGCTGTGGTGTCACAGAGAGGGGAAGGTTGGGGTTGCCACAGCTGTGGTGTCACAGAGCCAGGGACAATGGGACTGCCACTGCTCGGGTGTCACAGACAGGGAAACACTGGGGTTGCCACGGCTGTGGTGTCACAGACAGGGGAATGTTGTGGCTGCCTCACAGCGGTATCACACACATGGGAATGCTGGGGCTGCCACTGCTCTGTTGTCATACAGAGGAGAACGTTGGGGCTGCCAATGCTGTGATGTCATAGAGAGGAGGATATTGGGGCTGCCTCTACCGTGGAGTGATAGAGAGGGGAATGTTGTGGCTGCCAAAGCTGCGGTGTCACAGACAGGGGACGCTGGGTCTTCCACTGCTGTGGTGTCACAGAGAGGGGCACTTGGGGCTGCCACATCTATGGTGTCACAGAGAGGAAAATGTTGAGGCTGACACTGCTCTGGTTCCACAGACAGGGGAACGCTGGGGCTGTCACGGCTGTGATGTCATAGAGAGGGGAATGTTGGAGCTGCCATCCTTGTGGGGTCAAAGACAGGAGAACATTTGGGGCTGCCACCCCTGCGGTGTAATAAAGAGGGGAATGTTGGGGCTGCCACTCCGGTGCTTGTGGCAGCAGCTCTCTGGCCACAGAGAGCAGGCACAGACTTTCCCAGGCATTTTCCTGGGGAAGGCTGAGAGAAGATCAGAGAAAAAAATGAGAAACAATTCTCATCTCCACTTGTTGCACCTGCTGTTGTGCACATGTGTGGAATGTGTCATGGAGATTTGTTTGCCAAAGGGTGATTTTGTAATTGGACACTGGGTGGTGTTTGGATGGATTGACCAGTTAGGTCCCAGCTGTATCGGACTGGCTGTAAGGGTTGCTGAGTTTCTTAAGAAGTACAGTATAATACAGTATAAGATGATATAATAAAGCAATTGATCAGCCTTCTGCAGTCATGGAGTCAATGCTAATTATTCCCCAGCTGGGGCCCTGCGGTGACAGGTGTCTACCTGGAAAGGGGCACACGATTTAATACCTGTTAGTTTCATAAGAGATAAGCACATCTTTATTATCTGGGTCACTTGAGTACTTTGAAGAAATGGCAAACTTTTCCCACCAGGAACAGGAATTTCCTGGCTCTACTGTTTTCTTATGCTGATGGCAGGAGAAGAAATACTGATCTTCCCCTCTACCGATGCCACCAACATTCAGTCTAATATTTCATGACCCTCTTCCTTCAGGTGTTACCAGCTCTCTTGGTTAAATGGCCATGTCTAAGGACGTCTCTTCATTTACATCAGCTGCATCTATGTCCTTCCAGTTGCTCCCAGATTTCCTCCTGCAGCTGGACTCTGGTCATTCCAATGTGTCTCCCTTTACTGGCTTCATGCTTTGAGCATCAGGGAGTTTCCCAGTTTTTCGGAAGTTTAAATAACTCCTTACTCGGCATCTTAGTTGTAGTTTTATCTTTTATATCACCTCTTCTTATGCCTTTGACTAAAATCCTTCCTGTATGGCAATCCCTTGTAGACAAGGGACATGTCAGATGCTGCTGGAATGTCACAAAGAGCAGAGAGAAAGGTTTTGATGTTTATTAAAATTTATCGTGTTCAGATTTTTGCTGTTGGCCATGAAGAGAAACCTTTCTGTGCCTCTGAGTCTCCTAGGCCCTCAAAGAACACAAACGTGATGAGTTGTGGTTGCCACTCCAGTGGCTGCACTTGGACCTCCCTCCACAGCCAGAGCAGAGCTCCCTTGTCCCACAAAGTCCCTGGCACTGGAGGGATGAAGGAAACAGGACAGGCTGTGGGGATCAGGGGCAGGGCAGAGCCAGGCAGAAGAAGGACTTTTGCATTTGGTGGAGCTGTGCCTTCCCTTGGCTTTGTTGGCTGACAAGAAATGAACATCCCTCTGTGTCTCGGGCTGCTCCTTCTCCAAGGAAAGCAGGTGGGAGTTGGAGCCAAAGAGCTGAAACCGGCAGGTGCAGCCTGGGCTGCAGGGAGCTCAGATTTGCACAAGGCTGGTCTGAGTGCCAGGGCTTGGATGGGGGAAATGCTGGGGTGGGAGTAGGGACAGAGTCAGATTCATTGTCAGCCATGAAGGGTCTTGATATTCCTATCTATTCCAACTGCAGGAGGAGGTACTTGGATTCAGTGTCAATTGGAGATTGCACATAGCCATGTATTTACAGGGAAAAAAACCTAAACAGGACCTAAAACATGTTTTCTGACTGTCTTTTGAAATATGATGTATTCAGTTTGAATACACTTCAAGCCTCTGGAGCAGGAAAATTCAGCAGCAGCCTCCAAGTTGCTGAGGAGGTCAGCAGCCCCCACTGAGGCCATCTCTGCCCAGAGACCCTGGGGGAATGGGCAGACAAGGAGAGCGTCCCTGGGGCTGGGCAAGCAGAACTCAGAGTCACCAAGGGCACCAACAGCTGGGAAATGGAGTGTGGAATGTGGCTGTGAAAGCCCTGCCTGGGCTGTGCCAAGCAGGACAGACAAGCCCTGACTGCCATCCCCCAAACAATTTTCTCAAGAAAACATTTGAAAGGAATTACAATCATTTGTGTCCTCTGAGTTGGATGTCCTGCAGAAATACCAAGAGATTCTCAGGAGCTCAAAACAAACCAAACAGCCTTTAGTGGCCACTTGAGAAAATCAGAGAAACTTTGGCAGAAGGTTTAATATGACATTCCATCAACAAAAAACACTTCTCAGAGCTTTTACTTGGCCCATTCAACTTCACAAACTCTAAGCCTGTTCAATTTTAAGTTAATCAAAATTTGCAAAAGGAGAGAATTAGAAGAAGACACAGAAAGAGAGAAAGAAAAATAAGATACGGAGAAGCACAGACAGAGCTACCAGCTACTGGATTCCAGCGTTGTTGAGATGGAAATTCCAAGAGGAGGTAGGGTCAAGATGTGTGCTTGCCTTGTGGTCAGCCTTGAATACCCCTTGGTCTTCCTGGGCCCTTCCCCCAGCTGGGACTTGGGGTCATTTGGTCACTCAGGAGCTGGGCTGGGGGCTCCAGAGGTGGCTGTGGAGCATTGCCTGTGCTGTGCCAGGGACTGGCAGACACTGCTGGGCTGGGAGAGAGGCTCTGGGGGGATTGGGGTTCCAGGGCAGGGCAGTGCTGGGGTGACAGGGCAGGGCAAGGCTGGACCTGCCCCTTCCTCCCCCCCACACAAAATGATTCAAGCCAACCAGGGCTTCTCCAGTCTGTCACAATAGGGATTATTGGAGGTGGAACCCAAATGTGGCCATGGGCACCTGGCCGAGAAGGACAGCTCTTTTCCATGGGAAGGAAAGCACGGAGCCTTCGCCAGGGTTTTGGGGACAGATGAGAGGTGACCCTTGTGTCATAATGGCCCCTTGGTTCCATGACGCCCCAACGTGTCATAATGGTCTCCACGGTTCCATGTGGCCCCACAGTGTCACAACGGGGCCTCACAGTGTCACAATGATCCTTACATTCCATGGAGCCACACAGAGTCAGTACAGTCCCCTTGGTTCCATGAGCTCCAGCAATGTCACAGTGGTCTCCATGGTTCCCTGAGGCTCCACAGTGTCACAATGATCCCTTGGTTCCATGGACCCTGTGCTGGTGCATTCCCCCCTCCCCTTCTCAGCCCGCCCTGCCAGCTGAAAATGCTCCTTGGGACTCAGCCTTGGCCAACAGCCCCTGGGCTCAGCTCCTCTGGAGCTCATCACAAACACTGTCTGCTCCAGGCACTGCTGCTGCCCTACGAGCTCCTGGTTTCTTTTGGAGCAGCCCTGGGAACTGTTTTTCTTCCCTCAGTGGCACAACATCCCTGTTCTGACACTGCCAAAGAAAGCTGTTGATGCCAAGTGCAGCCAGGATGAAGCATTGCTGGGACTGAAGCCCCTCTCTTGGGGCCCTACAAACTGCGCTCCAAAAGGAGCCCCTTGGAGCTCTCCTGGGCCAGCCACCTCCCTCTGGTTGGGGCGTCTCCGATCCGGGAACTCTCCCGTTTGCTGCACTCGGGGGATCCCCCAACAACGACGGAGCCTGGGCCGATCCCCCCACTCCTCCAGGCTCAACCCTTTGCCCGCTGGGGAGATGCCACAGCCTCGGCAGGGAGCATTTCCCTGCCCTCAGGGGAATTTCTCACAGGTGCCTTGCACTGACTCTTTGTCTCTGTGTGCACACACCAGTGTATGTGCTGGGGAAATGCGGCAGAAATGCTGCTCTCTGAGGGGTTTGAGTGCCTTGGATAGTTGAGTCAGTCAGGCCTGTAAGGAAGGTTAAGTCACAAGCTGTAAGCTAAGTTAAATGCTGCTGAGAGTTGTTCTTCTGCTAATTTGTTACGTTTCAAATAAGTTATAAGCTAAGTTGAATAGGTTATAAGTAAGGTTAAATACTGTTACGTGCTGTTCTTTTGCTAAACGCTGAAGTCTAAGGTATCAGTCAAGTCCTGTTGAGTTCTCTTTCTCTTTTAGGCCGTATTCCTTTTATCCTTGCCCTCACTGTCCTTTAGGCACACACACACACACACACGCACCCAGAGACACATACAGACAAACATGGACACACAGACACCGGGACAGTTCGTGGCTCATTTCTGGTTTGATTGCCTGGATTTTGTTTGGTTTTCTTGTTGCTTTGTTTCCTTGGTGTGCCTGAAGTGTCCAGTCAGCAGCAGAGTGACTCTTACCAAGGAATTCTGTGGTGCTGTTGAATGATATTAAATCTGGTTTTTACTGATCCTATGCCAGGGATTTTTTTAAGTGCTCTCAAACCCTCATTCATAACAGGGTGGAAAGCCCTGGCCCTGGGGGACACAGGGACAGTGCCGGGGGTCCTTGTCCCCCTGTCCCACCCCTCACAGTCCTGACTCCCCATCCCCGTGTCAGGCTCTGGGGTCGATCTCGTGGAACATCCTCTGGGGGAGGCTGTGGTGCCAGGGGTGGGGGCACCCGGGGGGACAGGGGACCCTGCTGTGCACGAGCAGCGTTGGACTTCTCTTGGGGGAACTGTGAGGGGGGCAGAGGTGTAGTGACCTCCCCAGTGACCTCACACATCCCCTGTGATGTCACACAGCCCCCTATGATGTCACAGCTCACTCGGGGATGTCACAAACCCCCTTGTGATGTCATAGAGCCAACCCTAGGATATCACTCTGCGATCTCGTACAGCTGCGCTGTGATGTCCAGAAGACTCTGTGACGTAACAAAGTGTTGTAGTGTACAGCTACGCAAATGGAGCAAAAAAGCTTTGTGAATTTGAAATGGGAGTTTCTGTTTCCTAAACCTAAAGCTGGAGTTTCTATTCTGTATTTTTACGTGTATTCATCCTTCCCCCTGAAGCTATTCCCATTGGATTTTACCTATAATGTATTCATACTGGGCATTGTTCTATTGGTTTCACCTTATCTCTTATTTTCCCCTATACAACCTGTAACTCAACCCCTAATCATTGTCACTTGTACGTGCGGCGTTCGAGCAAATACAACCTACTTTGGACTGCACACAAGTGTCCAATCTCTTGAGTCTCTTTATCCCGGTCATGATTGCGCTCTCTAAATAGCTCTGTCCGTATCAAACGAACCCACAAAGGTGATTGCTGCTTCTCTCCGGCTGCTCCCGGAAGCGCCTGGCCAGCGCCCCGGGAAAGAGTAGCTGGGCGAAAACAAGGAAGTCGGAGAGAGAAAAGAACAAAGCAACACTGCCAGGCTGGTGTAGAGAGTGACAACGTTCCCTATTGCCCTGATTTTTTAAAAGTGTTAAGTTTTCCTTTATAGTTCTTTTGAAAGTTTTGGAGTTCTTTTAAAAGTTTTCTATGCCTTCTGATGTTTACATATTTCTACTGGAGTTCTCAGGCACTCTTCATGGAAATAATGATTATTTTGCATTCTTCTTTGTGGGAGGAGAGACTTGATGGACTGTTAGTTTGACCAGTGTGGTTGGAGAAGTAGCAATTTCATCCTCCAATCCACTGTCACTTTTAGAATTCTATATATTGCAAAGTCAGAAATAAAATTAGCTCTTTTTCTCTTTTGAACTTACCAAGCTTCTGTGGACTCATTTTGCGTCCAGTAGCGACAGTTCCCCCTGGGCCTCCTTTGCTCAAGACTGAGCCCTCCCCAGCTCCCTTTGTCCTCTCAGCCATTTCTCATCAGATTTACTCTCTAGACCTTTAATCAACTTCCTTTCTCTTCTCTGGACTTGCTCCAGCGCCTCAAAGTCCTCCTTTGGATGTCGCCAAGCTGGGTCAGAGGGCGGAGCTGCTGGAGGACAGGAAGGCTGCAGAGGGCCCTGGACAGGCTGGATCCATAGGCTGACACCACTGGCATGAGGCTAAACAGGACCAAGAGCCGGGTCGTGCACTTTGGCCGCACTAATCAGCTGGGAAGCTGATTGACAAGGGCTGAACCTGAGCCCAGGTGTGCCCAGGTGGGCAAGAAGGCCAACAGCACCGGGCCGGTCTCAGCAATAGTGTAGCCATCAGGACCAGGGCAGTGATTGTCCTTCTGTGCTGGGCACGGGTGAGGCCACGCCTCGAGGGCTGTGTCCCTCTCTGAGCCCCTCAATAATAATTAAAGTTTCTCTAGCTTTATTCATTATTTGCCTCCTTTCCCTGCCCGGCTGTGACTGGAACTACACCAAAGGGAAAGTGCCTGCAGCCGAGGGAAGGCTGTGGTTGGGTATCTGCTTCTGTTTGTCGTTGCTGTTGTTTGTTTGCCTTGTTGTACACACTGGTAAAGAACTGCTACTCCTTTTCCCATAGCTTTGCCTGAAAGCCCATTAATTTCAAAGTTACAGTAATTTGGAGGGAAGGGGGCCACATTCTCCATTCCAGAGAGCTCCGGCAGACACCTGTCTTTCAAACCAAGACAAGCTGACAATTAACAATTTATTAACAATTGTTTATTAACACTTAACTGACAGTTATCTATTACTTATCAATCTAATCAACAAGTAGTTAATTAACTTAGCTAACTAAAAGGTAGGACAGAGGTGTTCACTGGAACTTGGGAGGGTAGCTGCAGAGGTCTCTGGTGAAGGGTGGGAGACCAGCAGCAGCAGCAGGCACTGACGGATGCTGGAGCTGACACAAACGCTGTCACTCAGGTGCTGCTCTCCAGAGCACCTCCTTCTCGGGTCCCTGGCCTTCCTCTGTCTGCTCTAATGGTTCACCCAGACTCTTCTGCTCCCAGGCTCTGCCTTTCACCATCACCCGTGCCATCTTCTGATCTGGCTTCAGGTTAGGAATCCTAGGAAGAAAGGGACTGGTGTTAGCCAGAGGAACATTCCCAGCCAGCTGTTTTCCTGTCTCCTTGCAGGGCACGCAGTGTTGCATCCTGTCTCTGTGCAAGCAGCCAGCAGCAGATTAAACAACTGCAGTCGCTGCATGGAGGCTGCAGAGGTGCAAGGGCAGGAACATGAGCAGTCAAATGCCTGGGGACCAACTACAGCACATGTGGAGAAGCAGGCCTTGCTTGTCCCAAAAGGAAGCAGAGCTGGGGACTGGCTGGTCCCTGGATCTCTCGTTCCAGATTTTGCAACCCCCCAGGAGCTTACTGTTTCATACAGTGTCTTTTCCCAGTGCCTCCCCACCACGGGATGAAAGATGATGATGAAAGATGATGATCTTTCTGTGCTCCTGTGGGTGTTTCTTCCATCTCTGGGGCTGCCTGTCTCCAGGCCCACCTCCCCATCCCACTCAGAGGGACTGAAGGGAGGGTGCTAGGGGATGAACCAGGCTGGGCTTGATGCCCAGCAACAGGACAAGAGGCAATGGGCAGAACCTGAACAGGAAATTCCTGAACCTGAACCTGAGGAAGAATTCCTTTCCTGTGCAGGTGATAAGTTGCCCAGAGAGGGTGTGGAGTCTCCCTCGCTGGAATTGTTCCAGAGCCCTCTGGACACAACCCTGTGCCATGTGCTCTGGGATGACCCCCCTTGAGCAGGGAAGTGGGACCAGATCACCTACCGTGGTCCCTTCCACCCTGTCCCACCCTGTGATTCAGTGATACCCATCAGTAGCGTGAGTTGGCAAGTGTGCAGACGTTTCCCACCTGCACAGCATGGTGGTCTTAAACATCCCCGTGCACTGCGGGCAGAACCGCACGTGAAAGGTCTGCTTCTGGCCAGGAGCGATGATGCCATGGTAGGGGCTGATGGAGAAGACCTCATGGACAACATCTGGAAAGACTTCCAGGGAGGGGCTGACATGATCCTGCTGCTCGGACTCCTGCTCCTGCTCAGAATCCTGCTCCTGCTCAGAATCCTGCTCAGAATCCTGCTCCTGCTGGGAATCCTGCTCCTGCTGCTGCTCGAGCTGCTCCTGCTGCTGCTGGGAATCCTGCTCCTCCAGCTGCTCGGAATCCTTCTGCTGCTTGGCAGGCTGCTGCAGCTGCTCCACTTTAGGACGCGTCTCAGAAGGATGGTCCTGCTCCCACCGGAAAAGACACAGCAGCTTTCTGCGATGCTTTACAGTATCATAGGAGAGGAACCGACCTGCAGGGAGGAAGAGGACACCTTTCAAAGACAAAATCCTGTGTTCCCAGCAACTCGGCCTCCTGCTGCAGGTAGGTGGGGGAGAGCTGGGATGCACTTGGAGCATCTCTGGCCAAGGACTTTCAGCGGGAAATAGAGCGTCTGGGAGCAGGGTCTCTGCCTGCAGCACACACTCCTGTGCCAAAGCAGGAGAGCTGCTTTTAGACAGTGACTTTGCGCTTGCCCTGGAGTGGGGAACTGCACACAGACAGTGGCTGCAGGGCAGCTCACTCGTTACACCACTGTTTTTCCCAGTCTCTGACTTGGCAAAGAGATGATCTGATGTCCCCCTTCTCAGTCCTGACCCAGCACGTGGCTCTCCCCAGAGCCTGGCTCAGCTCCTTTGCAGAGCAGAAGTGGCAGAGCAAGAACAGAAGGGGCTGAAAGGCAGAGGGGGACAAGGAGAAAACTCTCCAGCTGCAGCTGGGAAGATGCTGATGAAAGTGGATGTGTGGACAAGGATGAAAAAGCAATTCATGTTTTGGAGTGAAAGTGGCAGGGTCTTCTCCCCAGGCCCTCAGCTACCAAGTGAAATGGTCTTACGCATCAGAGTGGTTGAGTATGGCTTCTTGGCTGGTTCACTGTCTGCAGCTTTCTCCCAGAAGTATTTCAGAGCTACCTCGCCTGTGTTGTGCATCGTGAAACTGAAAAGCAAGAAGGACGAATTAAAAAAAACGTCCAAGAAGTATAAAGCAAATAGTACAGTAATATTGTCTGATGGACTCCTGGGACTGACTCCTGGTACCACTTTCTCCTGACGAGCATCTTCTTCCCCAGGCAACCCTGCCATGCTCAGACTGCTGTCCAGGGTGGCCCAGAACAGCATTTCCAAGTGTGGAAGTTTAAGAGAAAAGGGCCAAGATGGTGCCCAGGACATTGAAGCTAAGGGGCTTGCTCTGGACTTTAGGTCTTGGTTTGACTGCAAACTTATTTTTGAGCAGATGAGGACAGGTGACACGCAGCGGAAGCAAACCCATGGCTGTTCTCAGCAGAAAGGTATGGCAGCACTGAGCCTCTCCTGAGCACCATCTCCCACTTGGCTTGGCGTGCACGTAAAAGGGCCTGTGCTGGTTTGGGCTGGGGCAGGGTTCTGGGAAGCAGCTCTGGGCCAGCCCTGGGCAAAGGCAGCTCCCGCTCGCAGGGCCCTGCCTGGCCTCCAGCACTCACGTGGCTGTCCTTGTCTGGAAGGGCAAGGTATCCTTGAACAGAACCATGTCCGTGTTCAGCTCAAACTGGGCGTAGGCAACAACAGCACTGAGGTACACCTCGGCCTCCTGGCTGCTCTCCTCCAGCACAGCGTGAGCCGCTTCTGGGACTGTCTCGACCGCCTGCAAACAGAGGAGGGAGGAATCACTGAGCAGAGCCCACAAGGTCAGGCTGAGAAGGGGATCTTCTGGCCTCCAAGATCAGCCTCATAGAGGGACCCACATTCACTTTTACTTCCCTGGAAAGCTGACAAAATTGGGACTGCTCTGCTACAGTAGCTGTTTCTACCCACTGATCCAAGCGGTCACTAGCACAGCTGTTAATATCCCCATGGAGACTATGGCTGCCTTCCAGTCCCTGTACTTCAGCCTTGTAGAGGGACTGGCTCTTTTCCGGGTCCCCTAGAAATCCAGCAGGTCTCAAAACTAGGATGAAGTTCCCCTGCTGGAGCTCTGTGGATGGAGAACCCCAAGACTGAAGAGTTCTAGAAAGGATCTTATTCTTCTTGTCTTAGGAGAAAGTGCTCTCCAGATGTCATGTCTGGAGCAACTGCTGGGAGCTGGGGATGGGCATTTTGGGATGGGAAAGATCTCACTAGGAAAGTCTCCAACTGCAGATGTTCTGATAGAAAAGAGGATGGTTTTGAGGCCTTAAAATGGTCCAGAAAGAGTTTGGAAATAGCCTCCACCCAAGATGAGCGTGTTTGGCAATAATGTCAATAAAAGCAGGAGTCTCTGGAGTCTCCGGACTCCTCCATAGAGTCATACAGTGCCTGGGCTACTCCCTGATGAGATATCCCACACAATACAGAGACCACAACCAAATTCTCATGCAGACAAAACTTGGGGTTCACCAGCATATGCAGGAGAAGTGGATTTCTCTCCACTTCAAAAGAAGAGACGGAATGCAGCAGACTTAACTCCTTGTTGGTGAAAAGGCACCAACCAGATGAAGAGATTTCTAACACCGTAAAATGGGATAAAATCATAAACCATTGCCTTCCATTCAACAGGGGCTGCAACACTTGTGCTTGTGGCACAGACTGATGGTTTGTGTGTGGCTGAAGGTCTCTTGCCAAAAGGCTTCCCCATCTTGCGTGAGTGTATCCGGTCACTGCGCTTCCACCTCTCCCCTGGAATGCTCTGCTGGTGAACCTCACAGCTGTCCAATGTCCAGAGGAAGCAGGGGCTGCTCAGCCAGCAGTGATGGTGTTCTGGTGGTTCTTTTTGCAAAAGCTGGGTTGGCTTTTTTTGCCGTTTTGCTTCTTACCTTCTCTGTTTTAGGCCACTTGGCTGCCAGCTCTTTCCTGGTGGTATCCTTCCGTGGGACAACGCGCATTTGGTCATCCCAGTCGGGAACCTTCCTTTGTGGCAGCTCAAAGTTGACCTTGGTCACCTTACATTTCACAAGGTGCCTCCTGAAGGTGGCTGGGACATCTGATTTCAAGGTCACTGTGATGTCCTTGGCACAACCAGGATGGAGGTGTCCCACCTAGGGAGAATCAGGGAGTCAAGACCAGACTGGAAGCGCTGCCAAGGGCAGGACTGACAGCAAAAGGGACTGATGTGCTGAGCAGCTGTGCCAGGAATCTGCACCTCAGAGTGGATTTACGTGAAGTTTGATAGACAAAAGTATGAACAGAAGGTGCCACCTCCCATAACATGAAGCCTTTTCTGCAAGGCTGGCAGCCTTGGCCCAGCCAAGACAGGGACTCCATCTCCTACGTGGCACCAGAACGGGCTATCAGTGGCATGTGAGGACTCCCTGCCAGCTCCCGGGAACACCAGGGCAGGGTTTGAGCAACGGGGAAAGGCAGAGCAGTCCATGCTCACCTTGGGGGAGAACTGGAATGGGGCGCCTGCCTCCCACTCAAAGTGCATGACCTTCGTCTGGCTGTGGTTGCTGATGCTGAAGGTCCTGTGGCAGGGCTTCCCGAGAGCACAGTCCCCAAAATTGATGTGATTCACTCTGACAGCTGTTAAGGAGGAGAGCGAGGGATCTCAGCATGCAGGGAGCCCCACCTGCCCCCCTGACATGCACAGACAGCTGCATGTTCAATGCTTCCTTGCTCCAAGCCTTCCCTGCTCCGAGAGGGAGTTCCCCAGGCAGTTTCACCACTTCCAGGGAAACACCCTGACACATCCCAAAGCCAGCGACGTGCAGCACAGCACACACTGCTCTGCGTGCATGGCTACCACACCCACAGGCCACCAAGTCCCGTGGGTGACAGCCCAGGCCTGGCTAGAGGGAGGCCACGCATGATCAGCCATTTTCCTCTTCCTTGCTCCACCTTGGCAGCCTCTCCTCTCTTACCATCAATGACATCTTTCTTCAGACTGATCTTGGCATTTCTCTCCTGTGCGTCTTCCTCTAGTCCAATGAGGGTGAATTCGTCCTTGTGGCCTTCACCCACCAGCTCTATGAGGGTCTTGACAGACCAGGTGTCCCCCACTAACACACGGATCTTCCCTTCCAGATGTTGAGCCAGGCTGGGTTTGAAAATGACGCCAAACTCTGCTGATTGCCCACAAGGCAGAAGGAAGAAAGGCTTCTTTGGGGGCTTGCTCTCTGCACAGCAATGGAAATCAGAGTTAGGTGGTACAGCTGCACAGAGGAAAGATTTCCACAGGATAGATGAGGAATAAGAGGTTGAAACCAGCTGCCTTCTAAGCACAGGTTCTACCCTCAGTGGTTCCAGACCCTCTTCCTCTGTTCACAAGACTGCCACCTCCAGACACAGCACCACTTAAGCAGCTTAACCTCAGGCTGATGCCCAGCCCTCATTCCATCTGCTTCCAGCCAGCTCCAGCCATATGCAAAGCTGAGCCAAAGAGTGCTTTTGGCTTCTGCTGGCTCTCTGTGTGCTCAAGGGCTGCATCTGTCCAGGCTGGTACCTTCCCACGAGCAGCAAATAACCTCAGAGGGTCCACTGAGGCAGTGACAGTCCCCCACAACTCAACCCACCATGTCTAGAAGAACAGAAGAACTTCCTACAACTTGCTAGGAGGAAGCCCTGCAAAAATTCCCCAAGAAAAGCCTGGGGGACAGAGAGCCCAAGGAAAGAAAGTGTGCCTGACATCTGGCTGCTGCTCAGAGCAGCCAAGAGCAGGGCACACGTTTTCCCTCTGTGCATGATCACACTTCTTGGTTAATGAATTTACCGTTTCCAATGGAGCCCTCTTCCGCATCTCCAGCGTGGAATATCCGGAGTGCGGAGGCCCTGCCTTTCAAGAAGAATGCTGCATGCTCATCCTCCAGGAGTAACATAAACTGAGAAAAGAGAAGCCAGAGCACAACGATACTGGTGTGAGGACAGGATGGCACAGGGACTGACACCGCAGTGCTGCTGCCCCCGCATGGGAGCCCAGCACCTCTCCCACTGCAAACAGCACTTAGCACAAAAGCAAAGTCAAACCAGCCGGGGAAAAAGGGTGTTCAGAGGCATCTGGATAGAACTGACACAGAACCAAACAGCACAGAAAGTAACGGGCAGAATGTAATTAAACCACATCTAAGTCTACTTAAAATGTAGTAAACGGGGATCAAATACAATGTGATGGAACTGGGAAATCACACATGTCCATGAGAACAAAGGGTGACCTGATAGACAGGGCGGGGAAAATACTCCACCACCTTTCTTGTGTTCAACTTAAAGAAGAAAGACTGGACAGAAAATTTCCAAGAACTCCCTTCTTGGGGAACAGACGTCAGTCACTTGTTTAAAAAGAATTCCTGACACCTCTTTCCAGGTTGGCCGTGTTTTCTGGGACCCTTCCCCTGTGCCACAAGCACTTGTTCCCAAAGCAGAGCGTTCCTCGAGCAGGTCCTCCTCACCTTGGCAGGTATGATGCCATCGTTACGGATGACCAGGGGCAGCGTCTCTGAATCCCCCAGCTGGAGCCGCTTGAAGCGCAGCACGGCGTTTCCCCTCTTGCTGCGAGCGCTCGGGCGCACGACTGTCAGCTGCGGCTCGTGCCCCTTCCCGCTGATGGTGAAGGTCAGGGTTTGGGGTTTGATTTTCACAGAGCTGCAGGAGAGGCACAGAAACAATGTCAGCTGGCACTAACCCATTTCTCACTGGGCAAGCGAAGCTGCAAGGGCCACCCACAGTGTTATCCCTGCCTGGTGCTCCTGTACCCCACAACACAGCCCCCCACCTGCCTCTTCCCAATCCACGCAGGGCCATTCACAAGAGGAATCTGCTCCAAAGAGCCAGAGCCTTCCACAATAACAGTTAAAATGAATTATTTCACTTAATTGAATCATGTAACACAGCTGGTAAGTAAGGAGGCACCAGATGAGATATGGCAAATCCCCTGGCTGTAGTGAGACCAGACTTATGCAAGAAGCAAAAGCACAGCATGAAAGCAGTGCAAAAGCAAGAAGGCAAAAAGAAATCCTTGTCACTATCAGTAAAGATCCACCGAGGTGGTGTTTTGCTCCCTCTCCCCAGGTCAGGGATGCAAAGGGACGATAGCCCAGGTCTCCTGGCTGCCTGCCACATCCCAGCCGCGGGCTGGTGCCTCCTCACACCGGAAGGGTGGTGCAGGGCTTCTCCTACCTTTTGCTTTCCAATGCGGATGCCTCCTTGGGTGCTCGGCGGATGCGGAATTTGAAGCCGAGCATGCCTTTGTTCTCCAGCACGACAGTCTGGGTCTCCTTGGTGCCCTTGATCATGGCTTCAAAGTCGATGGGTGAGGCAGGCTCAATGCTGTACTTGCTGTACTCAGCTTTTGCTGACACCCTCACTGGGATGTTGGCGACAGCCTGGCCTCCTCCACCTGAGCTGGCATCTATCACCTGTGTCCACAGGAAGGGTGGTAACCAAAGCAAAGAGGCCAGCCTCTACCCCAGCCTCCACCCCAGGCCTCCATCCGTTTACCCCTCCCTGTCTAAGCACCTCCTCCTGAGTCAGATTCTCAGCTCCACTTAGGAAGCCTCCCAGATGGTTTTGAAAGCCTTTGTTTGTGTATGTAGGAGAGAGGATTCTCCAGTTAAAGCCCTCCTTCCCTTAGACACCTATCCTGTTTACGCTCCCAAGACACCGTGTGGTAACGCAGCCTGGCCCAGGCAGCTCACCTGGCAGTACAGGATGGGCTTGTTCTTGAGGAGGATTTCACTTTTGGGGTGGAAGAGCAGCTCAACATTCACACCACGCTGGGAGGCAGTCAGCAGGCCCGACTGAGGCTCAACAGTGAAGTGGGATGCCACATTTTGCATCCTGGGACCTGCACCCTTCAGTATGAAACTGGGGAGAAAGGGCAGGAATGGAGATCTCTGCAGTGCAAAGTTATAGGTGCCACCAGCACAGCCAGGACTTTGCATAGGACCAGAAAAAAAGAAAAGGGAGAGTCCAGCTCTGCCCAGATCTTGACAGAGAGTGCAGACAATGACGAGGTTACTGCAAGAAACCTTGAGACCAAAATTTGTCATTCACTCCTTTACAGAGTCTCAGAAAGAGAAAGGAGGTGACCATCAAAGGAAGGCAATGCATCTCAGCATTTCAGTGGCTGAAATTTTGGGGCTCTCCTTTGGGCTCCAGCTGAGCTGTGAAGAACTGCTGGTTTGGGGCTGGATTCTCTGGTAAAATAATTGATATTAGAGAGCCCAGGGTTTGTATTTACCAGGAGGCAGCCAGCATGGAAACAGGTTCTAGCCATTGACAGAGGGAGAATTCAGGCCTGGGAACCCGAGGAAATGCTCACTACCAGGCAGCTGGACTCACCTGTACTCAATGTTGTATAGCCCTTTGTTCTTTAGAGTCAGGACTTTCTTCACGTTATCCAGGACATGAATGGTTCCAAATTCCAAGCTTCCATCTGGACCTGCAGAAAAGCCACAGAGCGAGGTCAAACACGGTATTTGTGAGCTGCTGCAGAATACACCAGGTCACAAGCTACACGGAGGTCTTGGCACAAAACCCTTTCCAGCAAGTTTCTGTTCTTGGAAGTGTTTCCCAGCTCCTTGTCTGCCCTTTCTCTTCTCACTCAAAATATCTGCAGGCTCAGTAGTTAAGGAGCTCGGCTCCCACTTCCTCGCTTCCAAGCACAAATCCAGTTACTTTAGATGCTGTGCTGAGCCTGTGGGGGTTGCCAACTGCCTGTTCACGTCACTGTTGTTTCAGAGCCCCCAGATCCAATCTGCACATGAAGCTGCACACTTCAAAGTTCAGAGGGGGGAGACTTAAGGCTGTCAGTGCCCTGACAATGCTTTATGCCACACAGCTTGCAGGGTATGTGCTTTATCTATCCATGCCATCCTTGCATGCTGTCCCATCCCATCCCATCCCATCCCATCCCATCCCATCCCATCCCATCCCATCCCAGTGCTTTGGTCACCCAAAGGTAATGCAGTGCACCTGGACTGCTTTGTTTGGGAGGCATCCACTGACCTTTGGGCATGTCGATGCTCAGAGAAACGTCATAGACCTCTGCAGAGATTTTGATGTTTTCAGCCTGAACAACCCCCACGATGTTTTCTGGATCTGAAACCTGAGGCAGCAAGAAACAAACACTGTTGAGATTATTCTTTTGGTAGACAGCCTGTAAGTCCTTGTCTCTGCTGGCTGCTTCCCCTGTGGCCTCCCTGGCTTCGCAAGCGTTGGAGGACTCCCAAGCTTTGCTAACCTGTTCCTCTCATGGGCTGCCCCAGTGGGATTCTGCTGCAGTAAAAAACCCTCTCAGCCCAACTCTGCACTCTACAGCAGGGAGAGCCTCTTGGAGAGGCACAGAGATGTAAGAACAACCACAAGAAGTGTCAGGTGTCTCAGAGCAGGTGGTATTGACAACCCTCTCCAGTCACCTAGCACCTTCTCGGAAATGCAGCCCCTAAACCATGGGGAACAAAATCCCAGGGGGAGAGTTTGTTGCACCATGCAAGAGCTTCAGACAAAGTCCAGTGTAGAGATCACGCCGCAGTCTGCACAAGCAAACAACAACCTTCAACCACCCACAGGGACAAGGCTGTGGAACAGGCTCAGGGTGCAGTGTCTGGTTATCTGAGGGGACGTGTGATTTATTAAAGAAATATGGATATTGATCTAGTACCGATACCCAACTGTGACGGACAAAAACTCTCTAACAGTTTAAAGTTAGGAAGTGTATGCTTATTGCGACGCCGGGCAGCGTGCGGGATAGCTCCCAAATACACACCGCACCTTTCAGATGATTACAGAGTCCTTTTATCCACACAAGTGTTGAATACCCAAAATACAAATACACATTCATAATTTAGTACATCCCATTCCTCGCTTGATATGCTAATAATTTCAAAAGCTATTAAGCATGCGTAGTTTGTTCCTTGAAATGGGTCGGTGGTCCCTTTCATGGGGAGGGGTCCCAAAATGAGGAAGTAAATGAAGTCTTCCTCATTCTGACCTTTCTATCTTTTCAATGCAAATATGACAAATGAACCTTGGTAGAACTCCCATTCCTTGTCTTCAATTGGTTTCATAACAGAGGAGGCCCACAATTGTCTTATGTTGCTAAAAGCTATTTGTCAGTTTCTACATTCTTCATTATAAACCCAGCTAACTAAAGATTGTGTTGACAAGCAATCAATTCTTAGTTAACTACTAACTCTTAACTTCATCAAGGCCTACTCACTGATTTTAATTAACTCTAGTAAGGCAATATCTCTAAGTAAAATCTTAGCTCCTCTAAAATCTCTAAATCCCTTAAAGTTTATGTTTCACATGGATGCACTGCATGCTCTGGCAAAGGCAGTGTAGAGGCAGAAGTTGGGGTCAGAGCACCCTTGTGCCTGTCGGGTGCAGCTCTTCCTGAGCCTGTCCCCAGCAGCACAGGGCTGCTCGCTGTGCCCCGCTCTGCCAGGCAGGGCACAGCCCCTCTCACCTCTAGTCGGAGGGTCTTCTTCATGCTGCCAATCTGCCTGGCCTTGAAATGCACCGTCACTTCAAACTCAGAGCGGGGAGCAATGGTGCCGTTATCTTGTGACAAGGAGAAGTCCTCAACAAGGTCATCCAGCCCACTGAGCTGCCAGGCCATGGGCAGCAGGGTGTAGTTTCTCAGGACCAAGGTCCTGCTGTCGGTCCTGCAGAGACAGGAAGGCACTTGGCATCAGCTGCTGGACGGCCACACCAGCCTCGCCACTGAATGCAACTTGGAGCAGCTCCATCCGTGCCCTGGAAACCCGAGTCAAACGTTTTCTCTTTGTCACAAGTCTTGGAGCGCTTGTGGGATGACTGACCTGTGCAGAAGCAGCTTGTCAAAGGACAGCTCCAGGGGGCTGACCTCCAGCTTCATGTGCACCCCATGGCAGCACAGGCTGAAGACCACTGGGTCCGGGTTCTTCCCAATGCTGCAGATGAGTTTGTCTTCCAGGAAGCCAGGGGAAGTGGGGTATGCCCAAATGGTCAGCTCCTGGCGCCGGCCCCACAGGAAGAAATAGAAAGAGCTCTGTGTGAGAGCAGGAGGAGCAGCCCCTGGGCACTTCTACGCTGCCTGCTCTGCCTGCCCTTCTCCTACCTGCTTCTCCTTTGGTTTCAGTGCCATGCTGGCAGGGTCCAAAAGGAACGTCTCTGCTCCCCCAGCATTCTCAAAGGAGAACTGGACCTCTACGTCCAGGGGGGAGTTGTTCAGGATGGTTAAATTCTCCGAGTTGCCGGGACAGTTCTGGGCCTCGTACCTGTCCACAAAAGGGGAAAGGGCTGCAGAGCAGACTGTTGGCTTTGCCACACATGGAGGAGAGCACCGTGTGTGCCGGATCGGTCCGTGTCTCACAAGCGGGACGGGACCCCGACTGGTTGCAGACTCAGGATTTATTATCTGTCTGTGTCATACAAGCAAAAAGCAAGAGGCACAGAGAAACAATAACATCCATGCAAACACAGATCAGAGATAAGATGGCAGCCCATGCAAAGCCTTTTTCTACATATTCTTTGGACCAACAGCATAAAAGAAAAGGTGTAAAGTCATTATACTCTAACCAATTAGAAAAGGACCCAGGTGGGTTTAATATTAAAAAAAAGGACTCCTATGAACTTCAAACAATACAGAATAATTAATTATTTAAGATGGAAACTTTTTCTATCTTAAAGCATATATCTAGGACTTTTCACATCTTGAGCTATCAATAAGTTCTTGCTCTTTCGTGTTCCTTATGATAAATAGAAATGTATTGACTTGGTTCTTAACTTCCTAGCTTCCCATGAGAAGGTTTTGAAATTTCCTAGCTTTTCTCAGCTTTGTGTCTACTTTCTGGGGCCTTTCTGCACTTTCTAAAGTCTTCTACCTTTTTATATTCCTACACGTGTGCACCCGAGGAAGTGGTGCTGGAAGACCCTG
Source organism: Vidua macroura (assembly GCF_024509145.1). NCBI lineage: Eukaryota > Metazoa > Chordata > Aves > Passeriformes > Viduidae > Vidua > Vidua macroura. Next base: position 1,011,563 of record NC_071606.1, read on the forward strand.
CTCTAACAAACAAGTGAGGGAAATGGATCCCAGTCAGGGGCATGGGCGTGTGCTCATCCTTGCCTTACTCTGATGCCTTCCCCTGGGCTTGGTGCCTCCAGCCCAGAAGCCTGATGATGCTCAGGCCACTGCAGGAGTTTTTAATACAATGGAAATTCAAAGGTGCCTAGAAAAATAACGCTTCAGCAGGCACTTGGGTTCTTTCCCCTTCTTTCTTGGGGTGCCTTCCCTGCAGGGTGCCTAAAGAAAGGCTTTTGAAAAAAGAGTTTTGCTAATTTCTTTCATAAAAGTCATGAAACTGCTTTGGATTTGATGGGTTAGCTCAAAGGCTGAGAAAGAAACGTAAAGCATCAATTCGCAAGAGGAATTGAGGCCAAAAGAGAACAAATGACCCTTCTCTCAGGTGTGGAAATGACTTTGGAATGAAAGGGTTAAAGAGGCAAACAGAAATCCCAGACCATCCATCAGTCTGGCTAAAGATCGTCTGTTTTTTAAACTATTTTGATTTCATTTCCTTGGGTTGTCCAAATAGCCCTAGCCCTCCAGAGCTCCCACGGAGACAAGAACTTAATGTTAAATGTCATTAAAAAGAAGTGACAGTAAAATAGAAATACACAATAGCTTCAATGACAATCTGTTTAGGCAGACTTTATCCAGCAGTGAGGATGCAATGTCATTACAGGAAAATGTAATTCCTGCTGTACGTTACCCCCAACACCTATTGGCAGGTCAATAATAAAATCTTGTTAATAATTACAGATTAATGAAAGGTTTACAAAACCATCTACAGAATAATTGCTCAACCAGGCTACCTGCAGAGCTGAAAGCACTTCAAAAACCACCATCAAGTTCATTTCCTAAGGGGTGAAGCTGAGATGTGGAGGGGGACGGAAGTTGCCCCCCAAGACACCTTTGGACTGGCAGCAGCATGCGGCTCTGGCCACCAAGGCGGCCACCACGGCACCCACTGGGCAGGCAAAGCAGCTCCTCCAAGGCTCATTTGCCTCTTGTCTGCTCAAGTTCACACATCTGTGGTCCATCAAACCCATGGATCTCCCAGGACTGCCCTGGGTTGTGCCGCCAGGACAGCCTGTCTCTCCAGGCGTGCCCACAGAAGTGCAAGGCCCAGCAGGGAGCACATACCACTCTCTTGATTTCCCACACAGCAGCGGCCCAAAGTGGAATTGCTTTGTGCTCTCAACATATTCCTTGACGACAACTTCATCTTTCTCCATGGTTTTCCTCCACTGTGGAAACACCACCCTGGGCAGAGAAAGTGGGGAAGGAGGAGCTATGAGGCGCTGAGTAGGAAATGTAGTCAGAAAGCCAAAACTCTTCCTGGAGGCTGAGGTACCATCTGCCTTCCCAGCTCCAGCACAGGAGGAGGTGCTGGGTGACCTCAGGCAGCACCATCTGGCCAGGCCAGAAGCCCCAAGGGGCAGCCCTGGCTGTGGTTCAGGGGCAGCTGTGGTGTGGGAGGCTGCCAGGGGCCAGCCTTACCGTGGGTTCTGGCTGATGCTGGGGTACAGGCTGGTGCCACTGCAGGGCAGCTCGTACTGGCGCTTTGTCTGCACGAGCTCAAACCTCAGCGTCTGCTCAAACTTCCCTGGCTTTATGGTGGAGAAGTGGACCTTCAGTTCCACCTCACCACGGGCAGGCACGATCCACTGGTACCGTTTCAGCCTGGCAGTTAAAGAGGAGAATTCAGACACTGCTGAGGAGCAAACGAAGCGAGGAGGGTGCACTCGCCATCCCACGGGGGCACTGGCACGGGGTCGCTGTGGAGCTGGGCACCATGGGCCTTGTTTGGCAAGAGGAGCAAGAAGCAGAGGCATCGCCTCCTCCCGTGCGGCTCACCTGAGGAATTCTGTGGGGATTGAGGCACTTTCCAGCGTACTTTTGCATCTTGTTGCGGAGGAACTTTCTGCTCTGCCTGTGGAGATCTGGTTCTCCTCTGGAGAGCTGTCTCTGCTGGCCGCTTTACCCATCTTTGGCTGGCCCTCGGCAGAGCTGCCCTTCGCATCCGGGGCCTTGGCCTAAGGGGAGAGAGAAAAGGGAGGCAGAGGTGAGCCCTGAGACATCCCCATCCTGGAAAGCAAAACGGGGGTTTCTTCACCAGCAGAAGAGAGAATAAATAAATAAGTCCACCTGCCCATGGACTTGGTTTTCCTTATGGGTGTTTGTTTGGCCTAGGACTGTTGGAATCCTAGATACTGAGAATTTTAATCTTTCTCTGCTAAAAGGCACAGACTTACAAAAGAGCACTGCATTTGACCTGAGGCTGTAGAGAAGACTTCCAAAATTAATTAAAAACACTGAAATTACGAGTGCGTAGTTAGTTACAAGTGTGTAATATCACAAAGTAAAAATCTTAGAGTTTAAGGTTTTAGAATATAGTAATAAATATGAAGCAAGATAAAAGTTTTAAAGCAAAACCAAATTGTTCTTCTTCACCTTCTTCTTCCTTCTTCTTCATCGATTTAAGTCATGTTTTGTAATTAGACAAAAAAGTCCACATTACAGGTTTGAAAAATCAGTTATTAAGTTAAAAAATAATAACCTAAGTATCATTTCTTCATGAAATAATTTAATTTAAAAAACCCTCATAACAAAAAATAGTTAACCATTTTATACCTTGCTAATGAAAAACTACAAAACTCACAGCTGTGAAACTGTTCCACTAATAAAAAATAACAAACACCTAAACCCAAACATAAAATACCATCTCAAATACCTTCAATCCCAACCTCAACAAAAAAACCAAAAAAACCCACCAGAAACCCCAAAAACCAAAAAAACCCCAAAAACCCAAACAAGAAACCCACACAGGACAACCCTTCTCACTCAGGACCCTCTCCTCAAAGGAAGTTGATGGTTTAAGCCACTTTTTACCTCTTGTCCTACAGAACTGCTCTGTCCCCAGCAGAGCTGTCTCTTTCGTCCCACCCCTGACAGAAAGGAGACCTGCAGCCACGGGGCCCCATCACATCTTCACTACCTCTCCACCATGATCCTTTCCCGTCCAACCTGTCCCCCATGCCCCCATCGAGCCTGGGCCCTGCCCTGGCACCACTGGAGCACCCACCGGATTGTCTTCCACAGCAGCACCTCCCGGTGCCACAATGGTGAAGGGCTCCACGCGCTCTGCAGGGCCCAGCCGCTCCTCTGGGTACTCCACTGTGGAGAGCACAGCAGCTGGGGCAAGGGGAGGCCCGTGGGGATGCAGTCCCACGTGTTCCAGCACCTAAAACAGAAGAGAAAACCCTGCTTATACTTCTGGCACCTTCATCCGCCTTCTTTAAAGGCACTGAGCTTTTGGCAATGGGGTTTTTGACTGATATGAGGTGTAAGTGCTTTGTTACGCCCGGTGGGGTGAGCGGGCTCCAGAGCAGAGGCAAGAGCTACAAGCAGGGCCGGGAGAGAAACCTCTGCCGAGTGACTCAGCTGGTCAGAGCTGGCCTTGCCCTGGGCATTGCCTCCATCTCCCTGGCACAAGCCTGGCAATGCTGCAGTGCTGTGAAGCTTGGGCAGCATGTACATGGGGACCAGAGCCGCCTCCTCACCTTCTCCTCCTCAAGGTACTGCTCATCAAAATCCAGGGAGTAAAACTCAATGGGGAAGTCGCAGGGGTTCTTCACCACCACTGTGGCCTCCACCCCATCGCTGTCCACCAGCACCGGTCCCATCTTTAATGCTGGGGGGCTGAACTCCAGCCGTGGCTCCAGACCTTGTCCTGAGAGGTGCAGCTTTAAGTGATTGCTGCTCCCACAGATGTTAAGCTTCAGCTCATTCTTGTAAGACCTCTGAAAAGAGAAAAGTGCAGAAAACTCATCCATGAAGTCCCGGGTGACAGGACCCCAAATACAACAATGCTTGCCCCAAGGTCAGGGTGTTATCAGTCTCTCCAAGGTGAATGGAAACCAGATATTTACTTATGCTAGGGACTACGGCATCTGTGTCCTGGGGCTGAGGAACTGGGATGAATCCTGGTGTGCACTGAAACTGGGTATTCGGGAAGCAGGTGGATGTACAATGGACTGTCAGGTGTTTTCACCTGGTCATGCAGGAGAGCAATGCTCATGGGAAGGGGCCCCGGGGTTACAGTGTCCAGAGACAGTCCTGGCACTGCTGCATCAGGCAAACACCAGCTCCAGGAGAGAGGCAAACGAGCTCTCGCTGGCCAGAAATAAGGGTCATCTTCTCTGCTTAGTGCTTGGCTCTGGTCCAAGCCAGACACAAGATGGTTACATCTCTCCAGCAATTAAAAGATCCCTGGCACTGTCTGGGCACAGAAGCACTTGTGTCCATGCTGGCACACACTGCCAGTTTCCGAGACCCAGCGGCCACAGGCAAACTACTTTTGGGAATGCTCCATCCTTTAAGTTGAATCCCCAGCTGCACGGCAATGTGCAGGCAGGCCAGAGCCCCAGGCACTGCTGGCAGCACACCACTACAGGTGACTGTCCCGCCGTGCCCAGGAAGGTGTGTGGTGGCTGTTTTGTCTGTCAGTCCTGCAGCAGGATGAGCCCAGACTGGCCATTCCAGGATTATCCTCTGCGAGTGGGCAGCTGCTCTGCAGCGAGTGTCGCAGCTGCAAACACAGCCAGGCCAGGGGGAGGCTGAGGGGAGTTGGGCACATCCCCTCCATGTGCCGAGAGGCAGCCCTGGTGCTCTCTGTGCAAGCTCCCTGTGGGCATTTCAAAGCACATCTCACGGGAGTGCTCTGTGGGGTGAACTGAGCCACGCAGAGTGCGGGCCTGGCAGAAAGCTCCCTGTGAAGGCAGCGCTCATAGCACACTCTCTGCACCAGGCCCTCATTTCCAGATAGCCCTGACAGGCCTCCCGGGCTGACACCTGCCAATCTCACCTCCTCCTTGGGTGTAAAGTGGATTTCTAAGTTCTGCCAGCATCCTGGATCAAGGGTTCCTTGGGAGGGCGTCACTTCAAAGGGACAGGGCTCATCCTCCAGCGCCTGCCACTTCTGGCGTACGGCTGGTGTCATGTATTCGAGGTGATTGTTCTGGGCACAGAAACCAATCGTGTGAGGTCTCCTCGGTCTGCGAGGACAGAGTCCCACTTCCTGAGTGCTCTGAGACACGGATACGGTGCTGAGAGCACCCACAGCCAAAGCAAGTGTGGCCCCAAAGCCTAGAGCTGGAGGGAAAACCTGTAGACAGGGCAGGCAGACAGGGAACTCCTGTCCTCAGAGCAGCAGGAATGGGTGAAGATGGCAGAAAAGCAAAGCACCCGCTAATGGAACAGGTCCAGGCAAACCAGCCTTGATCCAGACCCTCAGAAGCTTCCTTCAACACGCTGCAGACCCAAATGCTCAGGCAGCCACAGGAGCAGAAAGGGCAAGAGACACAGAGAAAACCCAGCCAAGAAAGTTACGTGCTCAGTGTCGCCTGTGCTTTACCTTCAGAACAGGCTCGATGGACCATCTGCAGGGTGCTTGGAAGCGGTTGTAGAGCCGGATGGTCTCAACCTGGCACTGCCCAAGCAGGATGTCAGAGAACTGCAGCGTGTTCTTGGAGAGGTCGAGCGACGCTTCCAGCACAGTGGCGCGGAGGCGGATGTGAGACGTGGGGCCTTTTGTCACCTGGAGAAGGACAGAGAATTCAGCGAAGGGTGCAGGTGACACGTGCTGCTGTGCCCAGCCTGCTGCCTGCCCCAAGAGCTGTGGCACCTCTATGGGCAGCAGCACATCCACGTCACCCTGCGGCCAGCGGGCACTTTCAAAGCACACGTTAAACGCCATGGTCTGGCTGGGGGCCAGGCTCTTCATCAGGCCCAGGTCCACGCTGAAACCTGGAACAGATGAAGACAAAGCAGCTTAAGTTAAGGCCTTACAGGTGTCCTGGCTGAGAGGTCTGGGGAAGGCCCCACGCCGGGCTGTGACCCGGATGAAAACTTGGGGTGCACCTGAACACCCCTCAGACACAGTGAGCCACTGTGACGGAAGCGCAGCCTTGCCTCAAGGCCTTTTTTGGAAGCCTCTCTTGATCCACCAGAGGATCTCGCAGGCTGTCTCCTCAATAAAGGCTGAATACAAGTGCTGTGACAGTGTGAACTCCAAACCAAGCATTTCCAAAGCACAGCAGACCCCACTGGTTGCCAAAACAGGCCCACAGAGTGCCCAAAGAAGCTTGCTGCTCGTGGGAGCCAAGGGCAGAAGATGCTGAGAGGTGACCAGGGTGATGAGCCCATCTGGCCCCTGCACTGAAGCGTTAGGGCAGTCACAGGCAGGCCAGGCCAGGTCCCTGGGAATGGATGGCCAGGAGAATTCTGCTTCTAAAGCTCCCAGCAGGGGCGGCACTGAGAAGAAAAAGCTCAAAAACCTCCCCAGGTTCAGTGGCTTAAGCTAATCTGTCTGAGACACCTCCTTCAAGGCCACAGGAAGTGTCTCCAGCACTGCTTACCTGTGTCCTGCAGGACAGATTCATCGACCTGGAAGGACACTGGGATCTGCCCAGGGTTGGTGATCTCCAGAGTGCTTCTCTCAGTGAAACCCTTAAGGACAGTGCCCATGTCCAGGACATACTCGGGCAGCTCAACTCTGCAAGGAGGAGTAAGGACAGTCCTTAAACCACAGCCTGGCTGCATGTCCAAGTGGACAGCCATAAATACAGTGGCTATTTCTTTATTCACTGCTGTAAAAACTCAGCTCAAGCCCAAGAAAGCCATGACCTGACCACCCGGCAAAGAGTTTGGGAAGTCAGGAGGAGTGCAGCTCCTAGGTTGTATCAGCTACTAATGGCACGTGGAAATAAAATTATTTAAAATGGACACTGGCCACAGCTCCTCTGCCATGAAAAGCCAGTACAGGTGAGTCCACAGGGCCTCCACTGGTCTCAGTGGAACTGCCTAGCCTGGTGTACAGCCTGAGCCTGAAATTGTTTTGGGGCCTAGGAATATGATTTGCCTGCTCAGGGAATCTCCACTGCTCTGCAACCAGATCACATGATCTGCTCTGCAGAGCATCTGCTTCCTGAATTGAAGCCTCTGGTGCTTGTGCTGCATCATGACGGTGCAAAGGGACCCACCAAGTTACCTGGATAAGCCCTGCCACCCCACCAGGGTTCAAACCATCTGATTTTGGGTTTGAAAGGCTTTGCTGACATGTGCGGCTCCCCTCTCCTTTAGTGTGCTCTGTTAGTTGGAAGCAAGGCATCAGCTGGGAGCTGTCTCTTTCAGAGCTAGCCAGCAGGGACAGAATTGATGCTGTCTGGAAGGGCTTGAAGGTCTGCACTGGGTGCCCCAGCTCTAGGGGCAGAACCCCACGGCTGTGGGGAGCTGAGCAGTCCAAAGCTCAGCGTGGTGCTGGGGAAGGGAGGACACTGCTGCTCCCACGTAGCGTGACACAGCCACCGGGACCAGACCCTTTCTGCACTCCAGGCTATTCCCAGCTCTGCAGGCCCAAGGAGCTCTCAGGAGAAGGGGACATGGCTGGGTGTTCCCCACGGGGCACCTGGAGATGGGGATGGGAGTCCCTACTCACTTGACAAGACTCTGGCATAGCTGCTTGTCAGGGAACCTGCTCTTCGGGGGATGGCACGTGAGCTTCTGCTGCAGCTCCAGAGCAGCCTTCTCTATCAGCATCCTCACTGTGTTCATCTGCAGCTGAGTGCTTGGCTGAGGAAAGGCAAGACAGTGGCTGCTTAGGCAAGGTCCTTCCCAAGGCCCAGCTTGCACCTGAGAAAGGATCCCACCCTGCTCCTGCTGGGAGGGGGCGTGGGGTCCTCCTGTCTGGCTGCTCAGTGTCTGTGACACCTCCTGCTCTCTTAGGCGGGACCTCATCTCCAGGGAAGTAACTCCAGCATCTTTGCCTGCCCAGACACTGTTAGAGCTGCTCTGGCCAGGCAGACAGACCAGCCAGGAACCTTCCAGAGCTCCAGACACCTGCCTGCCCCCAGCCAGTACCAAGGCAGCTTGGAGAAAAAGTGTCTTGAAAGGGAATCGGAGCCAAGCTGGTGCCTCTTGGAGATGAGCAGCAGCAGCACAGCCCCAGGGCACAATCAGGCAGCTGCTGTTTGGCTCTGTAACTCTGGCAGGGCTTGGGCTGGGACCAACAAACTCCCCAGCAATGACCTGCATCTCCTTCAAAGCACCATCCCTTGAGCATGGCCCTCAGGACCTCTCCCTGGGCTAGCCAGGAAGCTGGTGCAGCCCCAGAAGAGACCATGACCAGAGTGGCAGCCCTAGGGGCAATGCTGAGCTGACACAAGGTTGTAGGTGGGCAGGGACGTCCCAGGTGCCAACAGGGCACCGGGGAGCTGCTGTGGGCTGCAAGGGGCTCAGGTGAACACGGAGAAGGTGGCATGTGCCAAACGGGGCTGCAGCTGTTCTTACTACAATGCCAGAGCCAGGCACGCGGGGCTTCAGGTCCTGAGTCTTTGCATCCCGAGTCTCCGAGGTCTGAGTCTTTGGAGTCTGAGTTTTCAGGGTCTGAGACTTCAAGGTGTCAGTCTTCAGGCTCTGAGTCTTCTGAACAATTTCTGATTTATTCCTCTGGCTGTACTGTTGCAGGTGTTTTACATGCTGTTTCAGTGGCTGCTCATATTTTTCATTTTCTGAAGGAAGAAAGCATCCACAAAGAGAAATGTGAGCAAAGTGCCAGTCCCCATTTAAGCTGGCAAGTCCCCACCTCCCAGCATTGGTGTCTTCCAGAAAGAAATCCCTCAAGCCATCTCTGGCAAGTGGATGCTGCTGCTCCTCTCTGAATCCTCATGTTCTCTCCCTCCCCACTGAGGAGCATCTCATCCCCTGCAATGCCACGCAAATCCAACCCTGCCTGAAGCCCTGCCAGCCTCTCTGACAGCTTTCCCAAGCCCTTCAGTCTAGCCATCATCCTTCAGGACCCTGCCAGATGTGCTGGCAAGCTCTGCAGGATGGCTCCTGGGACAAAGCCCACATGGGATCCTCTGCTCAAGACTCAGGAAGCAACCAGGGGGCTTGACTTGGCCTGGGAGTCCTGCAACCCCTCCAGGCTCGGTGGAGGTTGGCATGAGCTGCCCCATGGGCATGTGGTAGGGAACCAAACCAGAGGGGCCCTTCCTGGGGGCAGACAGGCAGTGCCCACCTTTGGTGTTCCAGGGCAGGTTCACGGTGATCACGGGAAAGGACGCTTCTCCTTTCAGGAGGATATTTTTCGGCTCCAGGTCACCCACTTTAAGCTGGTAAATCCTGCTGAAAGCTCCTGGTAATCCTGGCATGTAAGAGAATTTCAGCGCTTGCTTCTCGCCAGGTGCCATGGAGCCCTGCAGGGGCAGGAGGAGAGGGAGGGAATGCATCAGTGTTTGATGGGGATGGCTCAGGGGACAGACAGGCTGGGGACACAGAGTCTCATCTAGAAGAAACCATCAGACCACATCACCTTCCTGAGAAACACATTACAGTGTTGGCTGTCACAACTGTTAGAGTAAATACTATGTGGTTTATAAGGCTGACTTGTGTAAAAGAAGTTTTGCTAAAGTTTAGAGCTCTTTTAATGCCAATGTTGTGTTGTGATACCAATGTTGGTGAAGACTTGTTGCAATATTAACATTTAGCATTTATATAATGTTAAATTATATATATAATATTAAATTTTAAATATATATTAATTTATAACATATATAAAAATATATAACACACATATATATCAATATATAAATTGAATTTTTAACATGTATATAATATTAAATTTAACATTTAATAGTGAAGGAATGGAAACCTGTCGAATATGTTGGAAAGTAACAAATGACCACCACTAGGACAACTGCACATGCTCCAAAAAGGTGGGACAGAGGAGGAACTATGTTAAAAATTCTGAATATGTACAACCATTTGTAAATATGTATTAGGCTGATGCAATACCCAGGGGATATTAGGGGTGCTGCTGTGTGGACTGGTGTGCCTCTGGCTGCAGCTAAGCTGTTAACCCTGTTAAAGCTGTTAGCTAAGCTAACCCAGCGCTGTTACTTCTGCTTTATTGACTTTGGCCCCTGTTGTCCCTTATTAAATTTTCTTGAAATTTTACCTGGGGAGTGGCTTTTGTTTCTCACACCTTCTACCTTCCTTGTGCCCAAAAGGTCGAGCCTCCGACCCCGGGGTGCCGTGCGTCCTCCCCAGGGCTCATAAGGCTGCAGCCCCAGCACAGCCTGGTGCGAGCACAGCCCTGCTGCTAATGGGCTTTGCCCTCTGCCAGCAAGAGCCCTCCTCATCAAAAAAAGGCTCTTCTGCTGCTGCTGGGGAAGGGAAGTCCCTGCTCTCAGCAGGGCCAGCAGCTCCTCTCGTCCCTTGTAGGAGACAGGCATGCAGAAATGGCAAAGCCAATCGGCTTCCTCTTGCCACCGCAAGGAGGGACAAAGGCAGGAGCGCTGCTTCGGCTCAAAGACATCCAGGCAGGGCTGAGAAGCTTGGGCAGCAGTGGTGGGATGCTGCTAATCTTTCTCCTTGCTTTTCCAGCCCCGCTGCTCCCTGGCCCCCTCACTGCCCCACAAAGCCGCTGCACAGCAGCAAAGCTGGAGGAGGCAGGGAGCAGCAAGCCCAGTAAGGGACACAAGTGGTGCTTAGCTGGCAGTGGGGAGGCAGGGCCAAGGACAATGTCCTGTGTGATCACACAGCCTGGCTAAGGTGACCCTCAGAAACGCTCCAGTGCCAGCACAGCCTGAGATCTCAGCCGTCGGGGTCCCCAGAGTGACTGTGAGGAACCAATTACATTTTTAGTTATGCCTCAGCATACGCTATAAATCCATCCTCTGCCATGGGGTGAAAAATTACCGTAGGGGCTGTCCACGTGCTGGGAGCCCTAACACATCCCCACGTGTAAAGGGGGTTGCTGGCAGACAATGCAGGCAGGCTCCGTGTCTGGGGGGCTGCAAGCGACCTCCCCCTTGGAGGAGGGCAGACCCCGAACCCCAGGAAAACTTTGCTCACCTCACCAAGACTTCCTAAAAGGGCTGAGTTATGGGAGTGTGAAAAACACGTTCACTCTACTGTGAAAATTTAAAAAGTTTAATAAAGGACAATAGGAGATAAAGACCACAGAGCAGAGGTTATTACGGGCGGGTGCATCTTGGCAATGAGCAAAGACCTCCCTGTTACCTTTGGGGACACCCCTTAAATACCTTTTCCCTTACATCAGCCTGTTGCATATTCATAGTCCCTTATGCATATCCATAACCTAGTTGACATATTCCAGGAACTATTTTACATGGCCCCTCCTTGGGTCCGCCTTTTTAGAGCATGTGTGTTTCTTGGCTGGGATTTGGCTCCTTCTCTTTATCCCTTCCAGTTCGGGCTTTGCTCCTCACTGCCTTCAGACGGTGAATGCTGATCGTTGGCAGATCTGTACAGGTGTCCTCATCCTGTGTTCACTGGATGTTATCCCATCCAAGCAGGCATTTTAACACAGGCATAGCTATTTCACTGCTATGCCTAAGCCTAAGTAGCAGCAGAAATACAAACTATATCTTTATAACAACGTTACTTTAACACCACACATAGAAAATCCATTTTAATGGGTGGTATTCACATTCTCTGAACAGAGAGAGACATGATTCTCCCAGGATTTTTCCTGGGAAGTTGTGAGACGCAGGCAGAAAGTTCAGAGAAGGAAGAAAACAATTCTTCTCCCCCTTTGCTGCGCCTGTTGTTTGGCACATGTGGAATGTGTTATGGAAATTGTTTACCGAGGAATGATTTGTTAATTAGACACCGGTGATGGTTGTTTGGACTGATTGGCCAATTGGGCCAAAGCTGTGTCATGATTGTCTGGAGACAGACACGGGTTTTTCTTTAGTATCTTTTTACTATGATATAGTTCTAGTACAATGTAGTATAAGATGATATAATAAAGCAATTATTCAGCCTTCTACAACACAGAGTCAGAGTGCGTTACTCCCTGCACGGGGGGTCGCACTCGATATTAATATTTGCGAAAAGCCAATATTATAATATGTATCTATTACAGGAGGAATCTTAGCATATAAAAGCAGTTACCACTGCCAGTTTTTCCCTGCCATTTTTGGTTATTTTTTATTGGGCTGGGAGCACCTGGAGGGCCTGGCTCCCTGCAGAGCCACTTCTTCCCTGCCTGTCTACCCTGCTGTCGCCGCTTCCCCGCTCGCCACAGGAAGCTGGCGCTCCGCTGTCTCCATGAAAAACACGAAAATGGATTTTATATGTGTCGTGTTCAAGTAACTTTGTTATAAAGAGATCGTTTTTATTTCTGTTGTTAATTAAGCTTAGTGAAATAGTTGATATAATGTGCTTGGGTTAAAATGCCTGCTTGGATGGGATAGCATCCAATGAACATATGAAGGAGACACCTGCTAAGATCTGCCCACCATCAGCACTCACCCTCTGAAGGCAGCGTGGGCCGGGGCCAAAACTGAAGATGATGACAAAAAAGGACTAAAACCACAGCCAAGGAATCCGCATGCTCCAAAAAGGGCAAATCCAAGGAGGAGCCATGCTAAGCAATTCTTAGAACATATAAACTAGTTTGGGGAAAAGGTTTCCTATGCATAAGAGTCTATGAATATGCAACAGGCTGATGTAATGGAAAAGGTGCTTAAGGGGTATCCCCGAAGGTAACAGCGTGCTCTTGGCTCAGTGCCAAGATGCACCCGGCCGTAATAACCTTGGCTCTAAGGTCCTTGTCTCCCACTGTCCTTTATTAACCCTTTGGCATGTTCACAGGAGAGTGAAGGCGTTGTTCACAGTGCGGCTGGCAGCACACTCGCTGCATCTGCCCAGCAGGACCCGACAGAGCCTCCCAGGCTTCCAGCGGTAACGCTCTGTCCCTCTCCTCTGTTACTCTCTCTGTTTCTCATTTTCTCTCTCTGCTCTCTTTTCTATCCCTTTCTGCTCAGGACCATACCCTCTCTTTATCAAGACACAATTTTCAGATATAATACTTGCTGTGTTTGTGCCTTATTTTCGTCCGAGCAATCTACCAAAAAGAATTCTCCTCTACTCCCCTGACAGCAGGACAGGACAGTGACCAACACACTCGTGCCTCCTGCTGGTGTCTGCCTCTGACAGCAGAGCCACCCACCAGCCAAGGCCGTGGGGGAGTCTATCAGGAGAGCCCTTGTTTGACCTTCTCTGCCCCCAGCAGGAATTGCTTACAGCCCTCTGTCTCTCATGGCTGGGTTTGTGTTTTCCCCTCTGATTTTTTCCCCTTGCTCTCTTTTCCCTTTAACACTCTCCTGGGCCACCTGGCACAGGGCTGGGCTCAGTCACTTGTGCTACTTACAGTGGTGGGGTTGACCAGAAACACGCCAGGCAGATGCTGGTCGGCAGTGCTAGGCTTTAGCACCCAGCTGAATTCAATCCTGCCAGTGTTCTCCAGGGTGACCGTGCTGTGACCAATTTCATTAAACATCTGGAGAGAAGGCACAGGAGTGGGAAGTTACAGACCCAGGCCTGCTGCTGGGAATCTCCTTCCTCTCTCCTGGGCTTGGAAGCAAACACATCGTGGGAGCAGGGAGGAGATGGGGGCACTTGGGAACCTGGGGAACCCCCAGGCACAGGACACCTGCACAGGGCCAGGGAGCTCTGGCTGCACACACAGCTGTGGTAACAACCATGTGAGGGCCAGCAATAAATGAACCAGGGGACACAGGCCCTCTGCACTCTGAGGGGTCACCAACAGCCAGGAGAAACAGAGAGAGCACCGAGGCATTCCAGCAGAAAAGGCACCTGCATGCAAGTATTGGCAAGCAGCACACATGCAACAAGGGAGTCACACAGGGCAACACAGACAGGGCCAGCAGCTGGAAATATCTGTGGGCTTTCAACTGGAAAAGAGTGAAGTGGGGATTATTCTGGGACAGTCTCTCCAGCTATAGTGACTGGAAGCCCAACTTCTTCCCTTGATTATTTGTGGATTAAGCAAGAGCTTTGGACAAGAGCATCTCCTTGGAGGTCAGGCTTTAGGCGTGGATCAGCAGAGGGATGTCTCAGGGACACACCCCTCAGAGCATCCCCACTGGGACCCTGCCTGGCCCAGGAGGCCGTGCTAGGTACCCTGAAAAAGAGGCATTCCCAGCGTTTTTGGAGATGGCCGTTTTAAAACAGCTTGGATGCCGGGTGTGTCCCTCAAAGGTTGGATGCCAGATGTGTCCCTCAAAGGTTGGATGCCAGATGTGTCTCTCAAAGGTTGAACTTCCAAGCCCCAGAGCCAAGAAAGGGGCTGGGAAGGGGAGGGAGCCCTGGGCCGAGGTGGGCTGGAACCCGCTGGCCGTGGTTCTAGGGCAAGGAGCTGTGCCAGGGGCCATGTGTGGTACCTGAGAGCCACAGTCGATCTCCCAGAGGCTCAGGGAGTAGCTGACGCGTGAGGTGATCAGCTCCACCTCGTAGGTGGGGCCTCCCTCCACGCGGCACAGCGCCTTCACACCGCCGAGGACGTCCCGGTGGCCAGAGAAGGTGAAGGAGACCTGCTGGCTCTGTCCTGGCTGCAGCACGCCTGACAGCGGCAGGATGCTGAAAGCCTGGATGGAGGACGGGAGAGATCGAGGCGCTGAGCAGGGAAATGGATGCAGAAGAGCATCTTGGAGCAAAGTGCAGCTCTAGCCAGAGGGGCCCATTCCCCAGACACAGCCAAAATCATCCTAATCTCATCCTGCATCCGTGCCACTGACCGGCACAGGGACCATGGGGAAAATCTTCTCCCACACTCACGGATCAATGCATTAATTAATACACTGCATTAAAGTGAACTGGGATGTCTCCTGGCAGTAGAAATTCTCTCTGATGCACAACTTGCCTTTAAAAAGCATTTCTTACTGCTTTTAGAAAAGGAAGAGACTCAGAGTGAGAGCTCTTGGAGCTGAGCGGAGGACTCCAGCCCAGCTCATCTGACTCCTGAGGCTTTTCCCCTCTCTCTCTGATTTATAGCCTGCTTTCTCCAGGTGCCTCAGCAAAAGCTCCTGCAAACATTTCCTATGGACCACCTGATGAGGTCCAGCGGTAGCAATGCCCTCCACAGGTGCTGCACAGCGTCCTTGGGCAGCCCTACATGTCCTGCACGGCCTCTCCAACAACCAGTGGCTTCAGCAGCACTTTGTGCTGGGCCTGGGGGGACGTGAGGCCCCTCTGAGGGCAGTGCTGAGGGCCACCAATGGGACTGGGAGCTACAGCCCTGCTTGCCACACCAACAGTGGGCAAGTGAGACAGATTCCCTCTTCTCCGCTTCGAGGGGAGCGTGCGGTACATCCACGGAGGACGCGATTCCTGCCAACCCTAGTGGGAGGTGAGGGGGTTCAGGAGTTTGTGGCAGCACCTGAAAAACAAGCCATTTTCTATGCCAGGAGGAAGAGACAGCCGCGTTGCAAAGTCTCCTTTCATAAGACAGCTTCAGGGCCATCAGTGCAATACCAGCCCTCGGGTGAAAGCCGACACCTGGAAACAGGTGGCCTGGCTGGGCTGGGAAGAGGGCACAGGGAGATCAGGACTCATCACAGCTTGCTCTGGCAAGGAAGCTGGAGGTCTTACCATCCTGATGCAGATAAAAGCCTCATCTTACATTGTGAAGAAAACCAGGCAAAAAAAAAAAAATCCCACACTCAACACAGGCTTGTAGGATCTGAGCAGGCATCTCCAAGGAAAACTGTCCTGTTCCTCCCTCCCACACACCCCACACCCAGCCACGGGCCCTGCTGCCCAACCCACTGCCAGGGCACAGGACAGCAGGGCAGCAAAAGGAGGGTCAGCACGAGCGTGACTTGTTGGGGGCAAGCTGGGGAGGCAACACGAGCACCAGGTGTACAAGAAAATCTACCTCTGCTCCTAAAGACTGGGCAAAGTCCTGCACTTCTTTCAGGGCTTTGCCTGCCTCCTCCTTTCTAATCAGGAACCTCCTTTTATATGCCGAGGAATCCAAACAGGTTCTCTGCTCCTTTGGTGGTTGGGGTTTGAATTTAAGTGGGTAAGGCTCATATCTGGAAAACAACAGAACTATGAACAGGGACCTGCAGTGGGAGGGAGGGAGGGAGGGAGGGACACCTGCACGAGCAGCTCCTGCTCAGGATGCAGCCCCTGGGTGGGTGCTGGCACGCTGAACTGAGAAATGGTTTGATCCAGCCCTTCCCAATCCAGGCTGGAGCAGGTCTGTTCTAAGGGCAGCCCAGGGATGATGCTGAGGGAGCAGCAGTGCAGCAGCTGCAACTGCTTGCATTGAGGAACTAGAGAGGACAGGGATTAACACCTTGTGGGGATGCAAAAAGCACAGTGGGAGAGGGAAAGACAGAGAAGGCAAGCAGAAAGGTGAGATTTGAGGCACCGAGGGGCAGACCCAGCCAGTGACGAGCCAGCACAGCAAACCCCAGTGCCCAGCACCAGAAACTCTGCAGCTCCACCAGGTATTTATCAGGAATGTTTCCCCTGACACTGTTGGGGGGGTTGGCTGACATTTTCCAACACTCCCAGGTGACTCAGGTCACGTTCCCCATTTTAAATTGAAGCAGGTGCTCAGGGTAACTCTGCTTGGGTTTCTAATGCCACATGAGGGACACAGTCGAGCCGTGCCTGCCGTCACCCTGCTGAGCTGCAAGTGCTCCCCACACAGTCAAACACAACCTGGATGCTCCATTCCCAGACAGGCATTCAGGGCCTGTAATGACCTGCTCCCCAAAGAATCACTGCCTTTAGCTTTGTGGCTTGTTACCTAAGGCTGGGTTTCATTTCTGGATCAGGGGCAGTCTCATCATAACCCTCAAGAGATCCCCTAATCATCTATTCCACCGTCTTTCATTTTAATGAGTGGTTTGAGGCAACCTCCCAGGACCACCATGCCCAGACAATGACATCTTTCACTCTAAAGCAGAAACTCTCTGGGAGGCAGGGATGGGAGATGATGTGATGAGCAAGTCCTGCTGTCAAGCAGTTGAGAACCCGTAAGGGACATGTTGCAGGGGAAAAGTCAAAACGAGCAACAAGTGTCACAAAAGAAGGGAGTGAGGAATGCAAGGTGTCTGCTGAATGCTGACCCCTGGGAAGGAAATCGTCCTGGCAGTAAAGGAGTTATCTCAGAAAAGAAGGAAAGGGAAGGTAAGAAGATGTTCAGCATCAGCCCAGGCACTAAGTGACTCTTTCTCTGGTGTTGGAACTTTCTGGGCATCCTGCAGCACAGTGCAAGGGAGGAAGGCAAGGAGCAGAGAGCAGCTCCTGCAGAGAGGACCCATCCCAAAGCAGAGGGGCCAGAAGGGCCTCCAGCAGCGCTATGGGAGCTGGGACTAGGAGCCCTTCATCAAGGTGGACATTGCCTCAGGCCACAGAGGTCTGAGAAAGCAGCTTTCACCCCAGCTTTCCTTCCCAGGGGAAACCACTATGGGGGCTAGGCAGCACCAAATTGGTGGAAAACCTATTCCCTGAGCATCCAGCCTGACCGCGGTTGGTCAGCGTTATTTGAACAAGGAAAAGCCAGAAGCAGTCTGGCAGGTCCTAGGCAAACAGCTTTGCTCTTTGCCAAGTACAACCAGGGCACCAGGAAGAAGAGCTTCAGGGAGAGGGCAAAGGTGCACATACCCCAGCTTGTCCTCCGAGCGGAATGACCAGCGGTACTTGACGGGAAGAGAGCTGCAGTTGGTCATCTCCAGAGAGCGCACTCCTTCAGTGCCACCCACGAACTCCAGCCTGCTGGGCTGGATTTGGAGATTTGGGAAGTGGGCTTCTCCCCAAAGGGCGATACGGGACACCGAGGAGGTGTGAGTGAGGCAACGGGTCTTGGTGTTGCGAGAGCCTAGGAAAAGGACACAAATGTCCATTTAGGCACCAATTATGGCATGACTCCTGGTGTGAATATCCTGGTAGGATGAAAGTGTCATTGGAGTTTAGCTCTTTATTATCTGAACTACAGCTCACCGAGAAGCTGCACGAGGAATTAATTGTCACTTAGTTCCCTTTGACACTGATTCCAGACTGCAGCCTTGAAAATGCCCACTCTTAGCCCTGCGGAGCACTGCAAGCTTCTCTCTCCCTGATGGGGAGGAGCTCCCTCACCTGCCCCAAACCAGCAGCAGTTATCTCTCCGTGATGAGTGTGCAGCCAGACCGAGCATTTACTCTGAAAATTCAAGCTGTACAATTCCCTGTGAAGTCTGCCAACACTCCCACCGTTAAGCAGTGAGTGAACACGAGTTCACACCCATGCTGGCCGCTGTGATTACTGTTGCCTTTCTTGTTTCATTTATTCAAAAGGCAACCTAACAAGTGCCTCAGTGTTGATGCAGGGTAGGGAAGAAGCAGCTCAGGAAAGGTAATTCGTTTTCTTAAGAAGTTCATTAACTTCGTTGTTATGGGTTTAGGCTTTGAGTGAATTTTCCCCTTGGTCTGGGAAGGGGGATAGAGATTTTGGGGGTTTTGGCTGTGGGGGTGGCCTTTTCCATTCAGAGTTTTTTGGGAGTTGTGGTGTGATGCCGTGGCCGGTTGTGAAGGCAGACTTGAGGTTTGGCAGGGAGGGGACCCTCCCTTCCTTCTGCTTGGGGATTGAAGGTCGGCCACGTGCTGCTGTGGGAGGTTGTGTGCTTGGCCCTGGGACTGCCCTGGGCTGCAGCTCAGCACTGGGATCCAACCTGTCTGCCTTCCTTCCTTCCTGCCTTCCTGCCTTCCTTCCTGCCTTCCTTCCTGCCTGCCTTCCTTGCTGCCTTCCTTGCTGCCTTCCTTCCTGCCTGCCTTCCTGCCTTCCTGCCTTCCTGCCTGCCTTCCTGCCTGCCTGCCTGCCTGCCTTCCTTCCTGCCTTCCTGCCTTCCTGCCTGCCTTCCTGCCTGCCTTCCTGCCTGCCTGCCTTCCTGCCTTCCTTCCTGCCTGCCTTCCTGCCTTCCTTCCTGCCTTCCTGCCTTCCTGCCTTCCTTCCTGCCTGCCTTCCTGCCTGCCTTCCTGCCTTCCTGCCTTCCTGCCTTCCTGCCTGCCTTCCTTCCTGCCTTCCTGCCTTCCTGCCTGCCTTCCTTCCTGCCTTATTGCCTTCCTTCCTGCCTTCCTGCCTTCCTGCCTGCCTGCCTTCCTGCCTTCCTTCCTGCCTGCCTTCCTGCCTTCCTGCCTTCCTTCCTG
This sequence comes from Vidua macroura, assembly GCF_024509145.1. Classification (NCBI taxonomy): domain Eukaryota; kingdom Metazoa; phylum Chordata; class Aves; order Passeriformes; family Viduidae; genus Vidua; species Vidua macroura. The sequence continues at coordinate 1,030,597 of NC_071606.1, forward strand.
CCTGCCTTCCTGCCTGCCTTCCTGCCTTCCTTCCTGCCTGCCTGCCTGCCTGCCTTCCTGCCTGCCTTCCTGCCTTCCTTCCTTCCTGCCTGCCTTCCTGCCTTCCTGCCTGCCTTCCTGCCTTCCTGCCTGCCTGCCTTCCTTCCTTCCTGACTTCCTTCCTGCCTGCCTGCCTGCCTGCCTTCCTTCCTTCCTGCCTGCCTTCCTGCCTTCCTGCCTTCCTGCCTTCCTTCCTTCCTCCCTTCCTGCCTGCCTTCCTTCCTTCCTCCCTTCCTGCCTGCCTTCCTGCCTGCCTTCCTGCCTTCCTGCCTTCCTTCCTGCCTGCCTTCCTGCCTGCCTTCCTTCCTTCCTGCCTGCCTTCCTGCCTTCCTGCCTGCCTTCCTGCCTTCCTTCCTTCCTGCCTTCCTGCCTGCCTTCCTGCCTGCCTTCCTGCCTTCCTGCCTTCCTGCCTTCCTTCCTGCCTGCCTTCCTGCCTGCCTTCCTGCCTTCCTGCCTTCCTTCCTGCCTGCCTTCCTGCCTGCCTTCCTGCCTGCCTGCCTTCCTGCCTGCCTTCCTGCCTTCCTTCCTTCCTTCCTTCCTTCCTTCCTGCCTTCCTGCCTTCCTGCCTGCCTTCCTGCCTTCCTGCCTTCCTGCCTTCCTTCCTGCCTGCCTTCCTGCCTTCCTGCCTTCCTGCCTGCCTTCCTTCCTGCCTTCCTGCCTGCCTTCCTGCCTGCCTTCCTGCCTGCCTGCCTTCCTGCCTTCCTGCCTGCCTTCCTGCCTGCCTGCCTTCCTGCCTTCCTGCCTGCCTTCCTTCCTTCCTGCCTGCCTTCCTGCCTTCCTGCCTTCCTTCCTGCCTGCCTTCCTGCCTTCCTTCCTGCCTTCCTGCCTTCCTTCCTGCCCTCCTGCCTTCCTGCCTTCCTGCCTTCCTTCCTGCCTGCCTTCCTGCCTGCCTTCCTGCCTGCCTGCCTTCCTTCCTGCCTGCCTTCCTGCCTGCCTTCCTGCCTGCCTTCCTGCCTGCCTGCCTTCCTGCCTGCCTGCCTTCCTGCCTGCCTTCCTGCCTGCCTTCCTGCCTTCCTGCCTTCCTGCCTTCCTTCCTGCCTGCCTTCCTGCCTTCCTTCCTGCCTTCCTGCCTTCCTGCCTTCCTTCCTGCCTGCCTTCCTGCCTTCCTGCCTTCCTTCCTGCCTTCCTGCCTTCCTGCCTTCCTGCCTTCCTTCCTGCCCTCCTGCCTTCCTGCCTTCCTGCCTTCCTTCCTTCCTGCCTGCCTTCCTGCCTGCCTTCCTTGCTGCCTTCCTGCCTGCCTGCCTTCCTGCCTTCCTGCCTTCCTTCCTGCCTGCCTTCCTGCCTTCCTGCCTTCCTTCCTGCCTTCCTGCCTGCCTTCCTGCCTGCCTGCCTGCCTGCCTGCCTTCCTTCCTGCCTTCCTGCCTGCCTTCCTGCCTGCCTTCCTGCCTGCCTGCCTTCCTGCCTGCCTGCCTGCCTTCCTGCCTGCCTTCCTGCCTTCCTGCCTTCCTGCCTTCCTGCCTGCCTTCCTGCCTTCCTTCCTGCCTTCCTTCCTTCCTTCCTGCCTTCCTTCCTGCCTGCCTGCCTGCCTTCCTGCCTGCCTGCCTTCCTGCCTTCCTTCCTGCCTGCCTTCCTGCCTGCCTGCCTTCCTGCCTGCCTGCCTGCCTTCCTGCCTGCCTTCCTGCCTTCCTGCCTTCCTGCCTTCCTTCCTGCCTGCCTTCCTGCCTGCCTGCCTTCCTGCCTGCCTGCCTGCCTTCCTGCCTGCCTTCCTGCCTTCCTGCCTTCCTGCCTTCCTGCCTGCCTTCCTGCCTGCCTGCCTGCCTCCCTTCCTGCCTTCCTGCTTGCCTTCCTGCCTGCCTTCCTGCCTGCCTTCCTGCTTGCCTTCCTGCCTGCCTTCCTGCCTGCCTTCCTGCCTTCCTGCCTGCCTGCCTTCCTGCCTGCCTGCCTGCCTTCCTTTCCTGCCTTCCTGCCTGCCTTCCTGCCTTCCCGCCTGCCTTCCCTCCCACCTTCCCTCCTTCCCTGCCGGTGCTGGCTGGGAGGGGATCACTGCCCTGCCGGAGCCCACAGCTCCTCCTGTCTGTGATCATAACTACACCAAAGGGGACAACCAGTACTTGGCGGGTTGGAAACTTCTGTTATCGTGCTGTTGATTGTGCCAATGTATTCCAGAAATGAACTGTTTTTCCTTTTCCCATATTTTTGCTAAGAAGCCCTGTAATTTCAAAGGTATAATAATTTGGAGGGAAGGGGTCATCTTTCCATTGCAGGAAGATTCCTGCCTTCCTTGGCAGACATCTGTCTTTTAAACCAGGACAGGGACAGCAGAAAATACTGACTTTCTATTCCTTGGTTCTGTTTGACCTCACAATGGCAAAAGGCTACCTGAGGCACCAGCAGCCCTGGAGTTCACACCCTGAAGAGGCTGCTGTGGCAGACCATGAGTGAGGGATGCTTTCATGTTCCAGTGCTCCATTTTGGAACGCACAGATGCCCCACGCTGGGTCCAAGCCCAGGGAACACTCACCAGAGGAGATGTCCTTGAAGTCGAGCTTATTGAGGTCAAAGTGTGAACTCGGTCCGGTGACACACCCCCTGCCATGGCGAGGACAGAGGAGGAAAGGGCTTGGTTAAAGGGAATTACAGCAAGGAGGAAAGGGCTTGGTTAAAGGGAATTACAGCAAAGAGGAAAGGGCTTGGTTAAAGGGAATTACAGCAAAGAGGAAATGGCTTGGTTAAAGGGAATTACAGCAAAGAGGAAATGGCTTGGTTAAAGGGAATTACAGCAAAGAGGAAAGGGCTTGGTTAAAGGGAATTACAGCAAAGTGTTGGCTGTCGTGGCTCGGGGGTGTAAAATCTGGTGTCAGGGCAGGTTTCAAATCAACACACCGCCATGTGCTCAGCACAGTGCCCCTGTGGACAGGAGGCAGCTAAAGCCAAGTGGGAGCAGCCAACAGCCACTGATGGGGCTTTGGGCACAGGGCAGGCAGGAAAAGCCCCCGGGTTGCTGGTGGTCCCATGAAGGACCCTCAACACACACCCAGACATGGCTCCGTGCCTCAGTTTACCCATCTCTAACGTGATGGACATAAAGGTGTCCCCACAAACTTCCGTAACCAGCCTTTCCTGCTTTGCTGCTTCCTAGCTGGAACTGGTTCTCCCATGGAGGAGCTTCTCAGGAGATTTTGACCCACACGATCATTGCAGAGTTTTGAGACATGAGGCAGGGGAGCCCCAAACACCCTCTGAAAAGAGCAGCAACAGTTCTACACAGTGGGCAGATGAACCCTCGAGGAAAGGACCAGCTTGTCAGCAGTGCAGCAGCTGGCACAGCCAAGAGCAATAGCTTAAACAGCCAAACAAGGGTGTCCTGCATCTAGCACACCACCTCACGTGTCTTTGAACTCAGCAGACAGGCTCCAGAAGTCACCAACATCCACTGAAATCAGCACTTGAAGCTGCACAACACCCACGAGTTTCTTTCATGGCTGATGCCAATCAATGCCCACTGTGCCTTTTGGTTAAAAATCAAGAACTGTGCCTTCTGTTGTATTCCCAGGACTGCCACTGGCTCTGCTCTACACCTCTCAACAAGAGCCCCCCGCCCTTGCTCAAGGAGAAAGCTGCTTATGTCATAAAATCCCATGACCAATCTGGGGGAGGGACAGAGGAGAATCAGTTATTTGATGCTGAAAGGTTCCCTCTTGATTTCCAAAGTAAAAAAGCAGCACTTTTCCTCCAAAAACCAAGCCAGCATACTTGTTTCTCTACTGTGGGCAAACCTACTGACCACTTTTCTCTTGCTAAGGAATAACTTTCTTGTTCTTTTTAATCCATCTCCCTTATCTCATTGGTATAATCCAGTGCAGATTGCTTTCATTTCTTTACTGCCTTGACCCAGTGCCTCCCAACAGCAGCAGCCTAGCTCCAAAGCTCCAGAGCAGCCAGCATCAGCTCTCCTGCTTACCCTACATGATCCCAGCAGCACATGGCTCAGGCTAGCAGGGACAAGCCCTCATGTGCTGTGGTCCTGAGCACTGAGCTCTGCCTCCCCTATTATCAGCCCTTCTCCCTTCTGCTGGGCCAGGATTATCTCTTCACAGGATCACAGAATAATGAGGTTGGAAGAGACCTCTAAGATCGTCAAGTCCAACCTATGCCCTAGCACCTCAACTCGACTATAGCACCAAGTGCCACGTCCAGTCTTTTTTTAAACACATCCAGAGATGGTGACTCCACCACCTCTCTGGGAAGACAATTCCAGTATTTTATTATTCTTTCAGTGGAAATTTTTTCCTAATATCCAACCTGTACCTTCCCTGACTTGAGCTTGACTCTGTGTCCTCTTGTTCTGCCCGTTGCTGCCCGGTGGAAGAGACCGACCCCCAGCTGTCTACAGCCTCCCTTCAGGAAGTTGTAGAGAGCAATAAGGTCACCTCTTGCCATGGCACCAGCCCGTGGGATGACGCCCAAGTCCTTGGGACAGTTCCCAGTCTCCCACATCAGCCCTTTCCCGGCTGTGGAAAGGATCTAGTGCTCTGCTAGAGCACTCTGCACAGGAGCTGGGAGCACGGCTTGTGCCCCACAGCATGGCTGTGAGAGGTGAGGTGAGGCTGTGCTGCCCATCTGGGATGGATTATTAACGGGAATTCTTACAAACACTGCTGCTGGTGCAGAATCACCCAGGCTGGCCCATCTCCAAAGCCCTGGGGACCTTGCTGGCTGTTCAGGGGGGACATCTCAGAGCAGCTACTGCCCAAAGCTGATCCATCCCACTGCCTGCCATGGTCCAAGGCAGAGGGAGATCCCTGCAGGGAGGAGTCCTTCCAGCTCCAGGTTACCCACACAGGGCAGGAGGCATCCTCACACTAAGGCAATTCCAGGATCAAAGCAGAAATTAAGACCTCAGGAAACACCTGCACAACCTGCTCTGCTCAACCCCAAAATGAGGAAGGTGGGGGATGTCCCAGAGACAGCCACAGATGTGCCCACCAAGCTCTCAGAGCCCTTACATGATAGTCAGGATTGCAGACGTAGGAGATCCAGCCACACTGAACTGGAATTCTTCCTCAAACCTCCCCAGCACGGTGGCACTGAAGGAGACCTGGATCGTCTGGGTCCCACCTGGTGCAATGATGCCCTCCTCGGGTGCAAACTTGAAGCAGAAGCCCACGTTTGCAGTTGAACGGATATAGGTGAAGGGAGCATCAATAGCTCCTTGGTTAATCAGCTTCACCTGCAGCAGCAAGAAAGCAAAAGGGAAATAGATGTGGACTCTTCCCTTCTCGTCAGTTATTGTCTAATGATGCAATTCACACCCAGAAAAGGCAGACGATGCTTTGTGCTGCTGAATGGCAGAAGCAACAAAAAAATACAAGAGGACAAGTTCTGCCTTTGGGTTTCCAAGCAAAGCCGCGGTAACTCCACGTAAGTGGAGTCCATAACCCCGGGGTTGTCCCATGGACACAGAGCACTCCACCTCTATTCAGCATCACCAAGCTCATTCAGACCTGGCCCTGAGAGCAATGTGGGGTGATTGCAGCTGCGTAGTGAATCACCACAGAGCTGCTGCTGCCCCAGCCAGCACAGCTCCAGCAGTGCCATCTACTCATTCACCTTTTCCCATGTCATGAAAACAATACATTGATTATCAGGGATCAGCATCTAAATGTATAGACAGCATCATCTTTGGTAGGAAAGTTCAGCATGTCTTTCCCTTCCACAGCCAAGCTTTTGAAAGTGTCTGGCATGATGCAGTGCCTCATTTTCTACCTCTTTCAGTTGCTCTCCCTTTGGTTTTTGTTGTGGTTTTTTTTTTTTTTTGTTTGTTTTGTTTTGTTTGTTTCTGTGGTTTTTTTTTTTTTTTCCAAACTCGACACTATTGGTGGGGAGGCAAATAGGTAGAAAAATCCTTTGCTTTATTCCCAGGAGCACTTTTCTCTCTCCAGAGTCAGAGATGCACCAAGGTGAAGTGTGGTGAGGGACTGGTCAGCAAGGGAAAGAACTCCCAAGCCCTTTGCAAGGGCCAGCACTGAGCCAGGAGGCTGGATGGCTTTCCTGTGGCTTCCAGGAATAAGCAGGAGACACTTGACTGGAAGCTGTTGGCAGTGGAGTGAAGCTCAAACACAGCCAGGTTGTTCCAGCTGCTTCTGAACAGCCCAGTACAAAGGTGCCTTGTGTCTGGCCCTGCCACAAAAGCCTCTGAACGTGCAAATTTTTGACCTAGTGCTGATTTCATATGCCAAGGGGTTGTTCTGCAGGAAGCCTCCCAGCTGATCCCCCAAGAAGGGACTGGGGCTTCATGAACAACAGACGCACCTTTCAGACGGCCCCAGATTTGACCAGTGCATCAAATATTCCCTGCTCACAACTGCCCAGCTTGGCAGGAATTCCACAGCTCCACCAGGCTTGCTGCTGCCTCAGGAGCCATCAGGATCCATCCCAAGCCCTGCTGCTCACCTCATAAACGCGGGGGGTGTTGACAGGAACGTTCCCAAAGTTCAGTGCACGACAGCTGAGTTCAACCAAAGGTCCGTGGCCTTCCCCTGTGAGGCACAGGGGCAGCCTCCTCTCACAGCCTAGGGAGAGATGTGAGATGTCCATTTCAGCACAATAATTCCCTCTGTTACACTGCATTTTCCAGGCTGCCTCCGTGCTAGTCCCTGACTCTGAGCTGGATGCAACCAGCTCCTGATGCTGCAGGAGAAGATATGGACCCTTCTGTTCCCTCAGGAGATATCCCTTGGGGCTGACTTGCAATTTCTAACCCATTCCTTGGGCTGGTTTCCAATCTTAGCCACCAGTCTGCTGAGTTTCAAACATCTCTGATCTCCTGTAGTGACAGGCCAAGGAGGCACGGGTATCAATTGAAAGAAAATAAATTTTTTACTGTGAGGGTGGTGAGACACTCGAGCAGGTTTCCCAGGGGCTTTGTGGAGGTTCCAGCCCTGCAAGTGTTCCAAGGCAGGCTGGATGGGCCTGGAGCTCCCTGATCTAGTGGGAGGTGTCCCTGCCCAGAGGCCTTTGAGGTCCATTCCGTCCTGAACTTACTATGATTCTGTGGTTTCCTTCCCATGCACTTAGAGGAGCTTTGAAATCCACTCAGTGCAGGCACAGAGCTCATAAGGAGTTTGGCAATTGCCAAACTACCCGGCCCAGTAGCACACGACTTTGTTGCCAAAGTCCTCAACTTCTGGCACTCAGCACTGTGTTTCATTTCCACAGACTGAGCTGCAAGGTGACAATTCCCAGACAGGGCCAGAAGCGGGTGCTGGCCAAGGGTGCTCCTTCTGCAAACACCCTGGGCTCAGCGGGGCTCAGCCACCTCTGCTCTGGCGGTGTCTGGGCAGTGGGAGTGATCCAGGGTCAGGGAGCCCATTTCTAACTCAGCTCCCACCACCTGATGATGGATCCATGCCAAATGGACCCGTCCTGGAGGTCAGTGGCCATGGGGGGGCTTAGTGCTTGCTCACTAAAGCTGTTCTGCTCTGTAGCTCTTTGGCTTTTGAGGAAAAGCTGGCAAAGCCATGGCATGAAAACCTCTCCCTGCACTGCCTGGGTTGTTCTGGGATCAGTAACCCAGACAGGGGTGTTCTGAGCCCTGGGCCTGGAGACTCCCTGGAAGCTGCAGGGCCAGTGGGGTGTGCCAGCACTGCCCTGCTGACCAGGGACTCTTCCCAGCAGTTACAGGGGAGCCCAGTGGGCTCAGGCTTGCACCATGGCTGCACTGAGGGTGAGAGAAGCAGGGGAAAGGAGCTGTACCTGAGATGCTGCAGTAAGCCACACTTTGGTACTCCAGTTCCTCTAGGGGTTTGAAGGTCACCTTGATTTTAGCCGAACAATTCGGCCCAATTACTCCCTCCTAAAGCAGAAAGGGACAGCAAAACATTTCTCTTCAAACTGCGCATTTCTTGTTTTCCACCACAGCCCTGCAAGCCTTTATTTAGAGCATCGGTGATGAGTGAACAACACAAGGAGCCCAAGGAAACACTCCAAAGCCAGCTCAGCACACCGCTGGGAGCTCTCAGTGCTCAGCTGATCAGCTCTCACTCTCCACAATATTGCTACTGCTCTGACACAAGCCCTTGGTCACATCATGCTGCTGTCAGCTGCAGTGGGATGTAACTGCCACTGCGCACTCATGGCTCTTCACAAGAAGAGAACATGATCCCCTTCCTTGGAAATAAAAATATTAGTTGAACCTGTTTTGAAAGAAAGCAGAGGTGGGGATTATTCTGGGGTTTACTCCAAGGTGAGAAGGGATTTTGCACTGTGCAGACACCAGGCATTCATCGTCTCTCACAATGCCAGTACTCAGAATCAGGGCTCTGGATGATGGGAGGATGTGGTGGTTTGCTTGCACAAACAGAAAAGGAAAAGGTTTTCTTGTCCCTGTGTGCAGGAGAACTCAAAAGGCCCATTTAAACCTTCCAGCCTTGTGTCCAGGCTCACAGAGGACACTGGAAGGGACACTCAGAAACAGTGCAAGGCGTGGTTACAGGAGGGGATTGGCATTTCTGTGATTAACCTTGGGCTGAATTTGGCCTCCTTTTCCCAGCCAACCGTGGCAAGCTTGAGGTCAGTATGTGAACAGCCAACACCCTCTGCTGAACACCCAACTCCAGCACCCTCTGCTGAGCCCCAGGCACCACGTGTCGGGGGAGCCCCTGCCTACAATAACTGCTCCCTGTGGACACGGCAAGGACACCCACGGAGCGCCCTTGAGCTCGAGCCCTGGCAGCAGAGCTCGGCTTTGTCAGGCTCCCAGCCCTGCCCAGAGCCTGCAGGGCAGAAGTGCTTTTAGCAGCCAGCTCTGCAGCTGCACCAGAACTCCATGTCCTCCCTCCCAGCACATTGGGCCAGCTGAGCATCTGCCGAGTGACCGCATCTGGGGGGGTGGGAGAAGGAGGAGGAGGAGGGAGGAGGAGGAGGAGGAGGAGGAGGAGGAGGAGGAGGAGGAGGAGGATGAGGAGGAGGACGAGGACGAGGAGGACGAGGAGGAGGAGGAGGAGGAGGAGGAGGAGGAGGAGGACAAGGACGAGGATGAGGACGAGGACGAGGAGGACGAGGAGGATGAGGAGGACGAGGAGGACGAGGACGAGGAGGACGAGGACAAGGACGAGGACGAGGAGGACGAGGACGAGGAGGAGGAGGAGGAGGAGGACGAGGACAAGGACGAGGACGAGGACGAGAAGGACGAGGAGGATGAGGAGGACGAGGACGAGGAGGACGAGGACAAGGACAAGGAGGAGGACGAGGAGGTGGAGGAGGAGGTGGAGGATGAGGACGAGGACGAGAAGGATGAGGAGGACGAGGAGGATGAGGACGAGGACGAGGAGGACGAGGAGGAGGAGGACGAGGAGGAGGAGGACGAGGAGGAGGAGGACGAGGAGGACGAGGAGGACGAGGAGGACGAGGAGGACGAGGAGGACGAGGAGGACGAGGAGGACGAGGAGGACGAGGACGAGGATGAGGACAAGGACGAGGAGGAAGAGGAGGAGGAGGAGGAAGAGGAGGAGGAGGAGGAAGAGGAGGAGGAGGAAAACGGGGTTCTCAGCTATCACTTACCACTGGCTCAATGGAAAAAATGTCATCGGAGAACAGCATGGGGTCTTCTTGCACCTTTGCTATCTCCTCCGGGACCGTGTTGCTCGGGAGGGCAGTGTAATCTTCACAAGAGCCCTTCTCCTTCTCTGTTTTTTCCTCCTCCGTCAAATCTTCCGGCCACATCTCTGTCCATGGCTGAAGAAAACGACACTGCCTGCAGCCACAGGAGAGACAAGGCCAGCAGATTGTTTAATAAGCCACATATTTGCAGAGGGAAGTGTGAGTGCAGGAGGGCAAAGCACTTGGGGAGGAGCAGCAGCAGCTCCCCAGCAAGGGCTGACCCCAAGCCATGAGGGTCCCACATGGATCAGAGGATAACTTGCTGTTCACTGGCACAGCAGGTAGTTTTACTCCACACTTGCAAGCTCGGGAGAGGTTTCCAAAGCCAGGGTCCCTCAAGAGAACCTCCTGGCTCAAAGCCTCTGCCAAAACTGAGGGAGAATCCACCAGGCACTTCAAGTGGCTTTTCCTACCACTGAGCTGCTCGGGGGAGGCAGATAAAGATCATGGAGCAGGACTTCCCTGGCAAGGGGAGAGGAAGCTGGGTTGCAGCTACGTCTTACCAGCATCACTCTTTGTTTCTTCCATTTTGGACCTGCCCTGTTCCCCACTCTGCCTTTCACAAGAGCATCCCAATGGAAATTGATGAATTCAGGCACCGCACCCCTTCAGTGACATTCAAGGCTTTATGCATGAAAACAGAGGCTCTGAGAGGGGAAGGGACTTTGTTGTGCAGGAGGGAGACAGCAAACTCCTGGAGAGGCCTTCTCATGATCCAGAGCTTTTTGGGTCCCATCCCAGTGCATGGTAGCAGAATGTCCTGAGAGGGAAATCCTGCACTACCTCCTCTCATAAAAAAAGTCCTCTCTGCTCTGAGATCTCAAAAGCTGCTCTGACAGCAGAACACTGGCCTTGAACCATGCCTAAGACTGGAAGTAAGGAGGAACAAAATGTCCTGGTGGCAGTCTAGGACACAAACTGGCATGAAAACAGATGTAATTGGAAAAAAAAAAAACCACAAAACCAAAACCAGGTTGAAGTTTACTTTGGGGAAACCTAGTTGCTTCTGAGGGGAAAGTGGATCACCTGGGGTCCGGGCTGAGGCAGGGAAGTGGGAAAAAATGGAAATAAACAGCCCAGGGAAGTAGGCAGAGAAGGGCATGGGGTTTTTTGTTAACACGCAGAGCTTGTATGGAAGTCAGAGACTGGATGAGGAGATAGAGAACAGTGGAAAACCAAGAAGCCCAGGGCACTAAAGGACCCTCTCACCAGCCATACAGGTGGGCAAGGGTCCATCTCCTGGTCCTTTGCAGGCAATGCAAAATGGCTCTGGGACTGCAAGCGACCTGGCCCGCAGCAACCAGGGGCTTGGCAGTTTTGGCCCAGCAGTTTTGGCCTGGTGTTTTTTCAGTTTTTGCGTGGCAGTTGGCACAAGCAGGCTGAGCAGAAAGGGTGCAGCCACCCACCCTCCTTGTGTAGTGGGTTGTGTCTTTCTGCTGGTTGCGAGGTGCTCGCCTTTTTTTTTTTTTTCTTTTTCTTTCTTTCTTCTTTCAGCTTTTTTTTTTTTTTTTCCCAGCTATGGTTTACAAATGATGAAAAGCCATTGCTGCTGCTGCTGCTGCCAGCAGGAGTGCACTAAGTCAAACGGAACCCCCCAGGAAGGACGCAGCTGTCCAGGCCCCTGGCTGCAGGGAGGGTCTGAGCCTGGTGTTAATACCAGAGGAAATGCAAAAGACACCTGCGTGTGGTGTGGGCAGCTGAATGATCTGCTCTGCCCGGTGGCAGAGCTTAAGGAAGAAGTGGAAAGGCTGAGGAGCATTAGGGAGAGCGACACAGAAATAAACTGGTGGAGTTACAGCCGTCCAACCCTGAGAGAAGCTCAGCAGGAGCCAGAGGAGCCCTGCCCTTCTTGGCATCAGGCAGAAGGAGGAGACCTAGGAGACAGTGGGGAATGGAAATGGGTCTCTGCTGGGGAGGTCATAAAATTCCGTCCTGACCCCCACCACCTACCCAGGTGCCCTGACAGAATAGGTATGAGGCTTGGCTCCAGAGGCTCTGCCAGATGACACTACAGAAAAAATTCTGCCTGGAGAGTCTCCCAGCTGCACTTGCTCTGTCACACAGGTCACAGCCTCAAGCATTAAGAGGAAAAGAAGGGTAGTGCTAGTAGGTGACTCCCTTCTAAGGGGAGCTGAGGGCCCTGTAGATCGACTGGATCCATTCCACAGGGCAGTCTGCTGCCTCCCTGGGGTCCAGGTACAGCAGGGATATCACCAGGAAGTTCCCTAATGACTAAATGAACTTCATCTCTTCACCACTGTCTGGGCTACAGTGACCGTGAAAGAACAGAGTTCTCAATATTCGGTGAAACAAGGAGGGGCATCAACAAAACTTCCACTCTGGACTTCTGGAGGGCAGATTTGGCCTGTTCAAGAGACTGATTTGGCAAGAACCCTGGGAAACAGCCCTTAAAGACAAAGGGGTCCAGGAAGGATGGACATACTTCAAGAAAGAAGTCTTGAAGGCACAGGAACAGACTGTCCCTGTGTGCTGAAAGGCGAGCTGACAGGGAAGACAACCAGCCTGGATGGGCAAGGAGCTTCTGAAGGAACTAAGGGGAAAAAAGAGGGTGTATCACCTTTGGAAAGAGGGTGAGCTGTTGAAGGATGTTGCCAGGCCATGGAGGAAGAAGATCAGAGAGGCAAAAGCCCAATGAGAACTTGAGGAAATCCAGTCATTGCAACCAACCTTTCCTTCCCAAAATGCCATCCTTGGTTGGAGTAGAAGTGGAACTGGAATGCTAAGTGCTGAGCTCCTGAAGCCAGCAGGGACACACACCTGAGAGCCAGGCATGGTTTCCTTGGCCTAAAGCACTCAAAAGCACCAACACCCCCCTGAGGCCACACGTCAGTTTTAGCCGTGGGCCGTGTATCTCACTGAAATGGATCTGTCAGACCAACCTCCTCTTCTCTTTATTCTCCTCTTCCTCAGTAGGAAAAGCCTTCCACTGGAAGTGAGCCGTGACGTTACTCCTGTTTTTAATGAACATGGTAGCGTGGTTGGACATGGTGATGAAAGTCGTCTCAACCTCCACGAAATTTGTGCTCAACCCAACACGGACAGCTCCAGCTTCTCCGTGGAGCTCTGTGTGGATAGTTTCTTCACCTGGAACAAAGCAAAGGGGAGTCTTTGCTCAGCTCAGTTGTTGATGGAAGCACAAGGACCAGAGCAAACTGCAGGTCACAGAAGAAAGTGTCACAGCTTTTAGCTGAATGAGCAGTTCCATGGATCAGTACATTTATCACATCCTGACAGCTCTGGGGGTACAGCGTGAGGATGTCCTGGGCACCTCCTTAAACACCTGATTTCTGAGAGTGTTTTTTGCAGATTTGACCCCAAGCTGACAGTACGTACAGTGAGATTTGTCAATGTGCTCCAGTGACCCACTCAGATCACCGGGATTTCTGCATCAAAGTCCTTCAGGTGACGCTGAGGAGCCCAGTTCAGTCCTGGCTTGCCCAGGGTCTGCCCTGGGCATCCCACGAGACTCCTGTCTCTCCTGATCCCTTGCATCCCTTCTTGCTGACCAGCAAATACACCTGGGGGCATGTGGGCAGCAAAAGGAGGCCCAGAGGAACAAGTGGAGTGACAGCCCACAGCAGGAGGGGACACAGGTGAGGAAACACAACCAGCCTGGCTCTGCAATATGACAAACTACTACAAAATGAACACCGTGAAAATCATCATCATCTCCCTGTCCAAACCCACAGCTGCATCAGTCGTGAAATATTTTATATTGTTCTGATCCCAAAACCCAAGCTGGAGCATTGCAAATTAAATAAAAAAGGGACAAAGCAAAGATTAATAAGTACAGAACAGCTTCGACATGAAGACTGAATGGGATTCCTCAGTCTAGAAATCAAATGTGAGATAGATGTGAGAGGTTTGCAACAGCTTGAACGGCCTGGGAAATGGGGACGAGGAAAAATTTGTCTTGATTTGTCACCAAACAGGAACTCGAGGGCCTGGAAATGTTATTAGACAGAAACTAAATATATGTGGAAGGGCAACATAGAAAAAGGGTCTGCAACAAGCCAGTGGAGAAGCAGCATACGGGACAGAGGTGTGCAAGAAACACATTGCACTGGAGAGAGTCTGATGGAAACCTCACACCTCGCATACAGCACTGCCCAGGAATAAAACAAAACTTCACCCAGGCACAGCCTCACGGTCGTGCAGAATCAGGGTTCCTCCTTCCTCCACTCAGCAACTCCCAGCAAAACAGGAGTGCAAAAATCTTAGCCCTGTTAGAGGGGATCCACTTTATCAAGCCCCTAAACACCAAGGGGCTTGATAAACACAACAGAACAGTTGATCAAACAACAGAGAACAGTTATCAACACAACAGTTGCTAACACAACAGAAAACTCTGTTTTCTTTGGGGTAAAGCTGGAACAGGGGAGGGACCTCTGGAGGGAATGGAGGGGGATGGGACAATCCCCATGGGATGGGACGGGGAGCGATGGTGGAGAAGTGTCCTGTGCCCCGTGCAGGGCCCAGCACTCACCGGTGTTGCAGCACAGCCACCCGGAATGGTCACCGGTCGTCAGCGGGTGAAATCCCACTGTCACCCGCATGCTGTCGCCAGCGCCCAGAGTTCCCGTGGTCGGAACCACGGAGAAAGGACTGCAACACAAAGAGAGGGCAGCAGCTGCCACGCTCTGCTTCCTTTTGTTGCTCTTTCCCAGCCCTGTTATCACCCAAAGGTGTTTTGCACAAGGACAGATCCTCACCTCTGGGTGCTCAGCTGGTAATGAGCTGCCCGGTTACCGACATTGCGAACCAGCAGAGTCTTCTGGGTGCTGTACTTGACCGGACAGGCCGAGAAGTCCAGCTGCTCAGGGAAGGTCAGGATAGTTCGGCCACCAATGGCCCGAATTGGCACAACTATCCTTTCGCTTTCAGTTATGCAGACGAGCTGGTGGGAATAATCCTGCAGGAAAAGAAACTAGCTCAGCACAGGACATTTAGTGCCATCCCCATGGCAGAAGAAAAACCGTTTCCTATAACCCTTCAAGGGCATCAGTTTACCTATTCCACCCTAAAATGAACACTAAGTTCTACTAATATGTCGCATTTTAAAGGCACCAGTGCACTTTGCAAAACCTATCTCAGTGGCATTAAGCTCTTGTGTCACTTGGGTCATCCAGAGAACTGCCCTAGGCCACCATAATTTTTACTCTAAATTTTAATGATGTTAAATAATTCCTAAGTCCCTTCTAAGGAACATGGAGCTAGGGAACACAGGACATTCCTCTTTAGGTTTCTATATTCCCACTGTTTGAGAATAGGACAAAGTGTTAAACTGACTCTAAGCAGCAAAAAGAAGATGAGGAAACAGCTGCACCCAAAAAGCTCCTGCACCTCTGGCCTGGTGTAGAAACATCAGTTGGCTCAGAACTGCCCTCTACCTTTGCCTCTCCAACCGAGTCAGGAGAAGAACAGCGCTAAGAGGTGGCAGCATGCTGTTGGAAAGAGCCTCTGTTTTCCTGCAAGGCTTCCTCCCTTCCATGCCATGTCCTAAACCCTTCTGTATGAACAAGCCTCCGGATCACAGCACTGAGATGGCACTTGCCAGGGCCCCAGCACCGCTGTTCAAACCTCCACACAAAAGCACCTTTGGCAGGGAACGGCTGCCAGGTGACAGAGCCACCAGAGTGACAGGCATGAAGACAGAGGCACAGCAGTGTCACTGCTCTGGGCTCACAGCTCTGCCTGCAGGTTGCGCCTGACCTACACGAGCTCTTTCATGCCGTCGTGTCCACTCGGCAGCCGCTCGAGTGACCTGGCCAGGTGACACGACGACGGTGGAAATCACTGCCTTCGGTTCCCTGCAGGGTTTTCCAGGAGTGCCTCCAGAGGAGTGACCGGACGGCTAACCCACTGAAGGATGAGGCTGACTCTCTTTGGGGGTGAACGTCGGGGTTTTATTAGAAATTCCAGGAGCTCCATCAAAACTCAACAGAAGCCAACCAACGAGAGCCCCGAGAGGGACTCTGCAACAGTTTATAAAGGGGGGAGTGGAAGGGGAGAACAACCAATGGGGTAGAACTGGGGAGTGGCTTTCAAGGGGATGGATAGGGATAACAACCTATTAGGGGAAAGTAGGAGAGGGGTCCCTGGTACTGATCCAATCACTCGACGCTCCTGATGGAAGTTTCTGGGTGGTGGGAATGGGCTGCCGAGTGATGGACAGGGCACCAGGGAGGGGACTCAGGAATGACTCAGCAGTTCTGCTGAGTCAAGGGGCAGGCTTAGGGAGGAGTGACAGGGGTTGAACCAAAGGGATATGGGGGAGTAACAGGGACGAACCATTCTTAGAACATAGGCAAGAACAACAGTATAACCAAACATAATAAAACACAATACAACAAATCAGCAATCAAGCAATCAGTGCAGGACTGCTTCTGATGCCTTGAATCAAGAAGCCAGAGAAGAACAGCAAGCCAAGAGAAGAGAAAAATGGGGAGCCAGGAAAAAGGACCAAGAAGACCTTTTCAAAAGTAGATGAAAAAGAAGATCACTTAAGAAAGGTCATTATTTTTGCTTCCAAGATCTGTACCATCTAGATAGGGCCAGACTTGCTCAAATTATCCTGAATGACAGAGAGTGTTTGTCCTGTGAACTCCCACCTGCTCTTTGGGCATTTGTTTCCTCTTCAGTTTCATTGGATTGAGGCAGTGACCTTTTCAGAGAGTGGGGAGGAGCTCTCACAACTCCCCTAACCCCATCCCTGCACAACACTCAGAACTCCCAGCAAGGAGATGTCCCTGCTGTGTGAGTCCAAGAGAGGCAAGAAAGGAACGTTGTAGCAAGAGTGAGGTGCACAGAAATGTGTCCAAGTTTTCCTTCTCTCTGTTCATCAGCATTTGTTTTCTCGGTCTGGGCTCACAGGCCCCTCCAGACAAGAAAACAGAGGGATCTCCTTGACAGAGCCTCAGCAGTGGGGCATCTTCAGTCCAGGGAGCTCCAGACCCCAAGGGACCTTTGTGGCCCTGACTCCAGTGCTGCCTGCAGGGCTGGATCTGCGCCCACACAGGAGACGAGAGAGAACAGCTGGCTTGGAACCTCTTCTAGCTGGGACCAGCCGTGTCTCTCAAGGCTTTGGGCAGAGCTTGAGCTTCCCCCCACCAACATGCCCAGGTGCCCAAGGGCAGGTTGGTGAGAGCAGCACAGGTGAGTGCCCAGCCTGACAGAAGGAATTGCTGTGGCAAAGGGAAAGGGAGAGAACACACGCTCCGGGCTTCAGCTGCACATTGGTTTAACTTGGCTCCGGTGGCACAGCCAGGCAAGAGCCTGAGGCAACACACGGCGTTCCCTACTGCACCAGGACAGCCCCTACCAACAGGAGCAGGGCACAAAGAGGTGGGGAGGGGGTCTGCAGCTTCACAGCGCTGCTGGACAACAGGGGCAGGGAGAGGAGGGACGCGAGGGGAATTTCCAGCCTTAACACAGCCCCAGTGGCTACTTACAGTAAAAGACTTCAGCATTTCCCTGGACCAAGGACGAGGTGTCGGTGTCTTTTTTGGGAATCCAGAAGCCATTTTGAAGGGAGGATATCCCAGATGAGCGACAAAGCCTCAACGAAACTGGAAGGAGCAACAATGGAACTCTCAAAATCCAGAACCCAATTCCTGGCAGATTCAAGGCATATACTGGTGCTAAAAATTTTATAGCATTTGAAAGTAGCTAAATGCTTGTTTGGTGTAAGTAGCTAGTATGGTCAGGCCTCTAGTTGGGCTTTACTTGAACTATATGGCTATGTTGTGCAATTCAGAGATGGATCCTACTGAAACCAGGAGCTAAAAATCTGAACATTAATAATAGTTAGAAGAGACCAAGCTCTCAGGACTCCTGTGCAGAGACCAATGCTCTGCGTGTTCAGGACTCCTTTGCAGAGACAAATGCTCTGCGTGTTCAGGAATCCTGTGCAGAGACCAATGCTCTGCGTTTTGAGGAATCCTTTGCAGAGACCAATGCTCTGCGTGTTCAGGAATCCTTTGCAGAGACAAATGCTCTGCGTGTTCAGGAATCCTGTGCAGAGACCAATGCTCTGCGTTTTGAGGAATCCTTTGCAGAGACCAATGCTCTGCGTTTTGAGGAATCCTGTGCAGAGACCAATGCTCTGCGTTTTGAGGAATCCCTTGCAGAGACCAATGCTCTGCGTTTTGAGGAATCCTTTGCAGAGACCAATGCTCTGCGTGTTCAGGAATCCTTTGCAGAGACCAATGCTCTGCGAACAATTCGCTTTGAATGGCGAGTGTAGCCGCCTGCACGAGCCCAGGCTGGCACAAGCAGCCAGGAGCGCGGTCTGTGGCCACTGAGCTGTTCCGCAGCACAGCAGCCCCGCACGTCACAGCCGCCGCCGCCGCCGCGTTCGCGGTTACCAGGCACCCACGGCACCCGATCGTCGGGGCCGGGCGGGGCCGGGCCGGGCGGGGCCGGGCCGAGCCGCAGCGATTTTCAAAGGCGATTCTCACTTGAGCTACTGACTTGACTTTGGTGCTTTCTAAAGAGTTTTTCTCCAAGTATTTAGGAAAGCTTCAAATGTGGTGATAAAGGCACCCCTGGCAGGCCTATCCATTGCTCTTGGGGTAGCACTAGTATTCTACCCTGGCTGGAACACCAGGAGGGGCTGAGGGAGCTGGGAAAGGGGCTCAGCCTGGAAAAAAGGAGGCTCAGGGGGGACCTTCTGGCTCTGCACTACTCCCTGACAGGAGGGGACAGGAGGGTGCTGCGAGTTCAGGAGGCGCCGGAGCGGCGTGGCTCCCACTGTCCCCTCTTCCACAACTCCCTACAACTCCCTTCTACCTCTCCACGTCCCTGCCCCCCCCCCCCCCCCCATTTCTGTGACCCTGAGACCCCCCTGCACTCCCATTCCTGAGAACTGAGACGTCCTTTTACCCCTTTGCCCGGCCGGCACTGAGACGCCCCTGTCCCTCGGCTGTGCCCTGTCCCTCAGCTGTCCCCTGTCCGTGTCCCTCAGCTGTCCCCTGTCCCTCGGCTGTCCCCTGTCCCTCGGCTCTGTGGGCTGGGGGTGGCAGCAGGACCCGGGGCAGCCCTGGGGGAGAACAGCCCTGAGCCCCAGCTCAGCCAGTTCCCCCAGTTCCCCCCAGGTCACGCCCAGCCACTTTCAGTTAAACTCACTATGTTCCCAGTATCATCCTGGTCACTCCCAGTATGATTCCAGTTGCTCTCAGCGGCCCCTAGCATAGACCCAGTCACTCCAGGTATGATCCCAGTCTTCCCCAGTATGGTCCCAATCAATCCCAGTTGCCCCCAGCGTAGACTCAGTCACTCCCAGTTGCTCTCAGTGGGTTCCCAGTCACCCCCAGTACAGTTACAGACATTCCCAGTACATCCCAGATGACCTCAGCATACTCCTAGTCATTCCCAGTCACATCTACTCAGCCCAGTAAGGTTCCAGTTTCCAGCAGTATGATCCCAGTCACTCTCAGCCACTCCCAATCAATCCGGGTTGGTGCCACTATGATCCCTGTTGCCCCAGTTCTGATCCTGCTGGGTCCCAGTGTGCTCTGATCCTGCTCCCTGTGGCTCCCAGTCCTGGGTGCGGTGTGTCCCGCTGTATCCCGGTGTCCCAGTCCATCCCAGCCTGTCCCAGTCCACACCGGTCCCTTCCCAGCAGCCACTGCCATTTCCCAGATCCTGCCCCTCCCACCCCTGGAGCTGCAGCCGGACGCCCCCCAAGATGCTGCCGGGGCTCGGGGGCTTCGTGTTGGGCTTCGTCTGCTGGGCTGGGGCTCAGCTTCCCCTGCGGGAGAAGGGGAGGAGGGTCCGGGGGTCGTGTCCCCCCTGGGAGCGCGTCTGACTCCCCCATGTCCCCCCATGCCGGGGTCACCCCCTTTTCTCTCCCCAGAGTCCTGCCCCAGCTCCTGCTCCCCTCTGGGAGCGGCTTCGGGGAGCCCCCCTGGGACCCCGTTGGAATCCCCATTCCTGGGGTCCTGCGGGACCCCCCCGCAGCTCCTTCCCCACTTCCAGGACCCCCTGTACCCCCTTATCCTGCCCTGACATCCCCTGCACTCCCTTTGCCGGCTCTCCTCCTCTGGCAGCCCCTGGATCCCCCGTTTCCCTGACTCCGGCCACCCCCGGACCCCCATTCCCGGCCAGCCCGGGGCACCTCACCCCCAGGCCTCCCTTTGCTGGGAAACCCGGCCTGGGCACGGGGCTCTGCAGCCGCTCTGGGATCTGTGATCGCCCCAAGGAAAGGAAGAGAAGAGCGAGAGGCACAGAAGGGAATCGCCAGCCAGGGATCGCAGTCCCAGCGCCCGCTCCTGCTCCGCCGGGGCTGGGAGCCGCAGCCGCAGGAAAAAATGGATCCGCGTGTAATAAACTGTGGTAACTTGTTTGTTCATCAAAAGAATTAGAATATTAAAGGAGGAAATATAAAAATTAAAGTATAAGGGACTAGCCTGCTTGTTAGGAGATAGGGGAGAACAATAAAAAAGCAACTGCTACAAACCACAAGGCTATAGGCATATTGCAAAACCGCAAGATTACAAGTATGATTAATCACCATATAGGGGGCTTTTCGTAGCTTTTTTGCAGACACAGGCTAAGGATGTCGGGGGATGGCCGGAGCTGATTATGAAATCAGCGACCACCAGGCAACGGCCACCGGACTAGACAACGTAGGAGTGCTCCGGGTACGCCCATCACTGTCCGGAGCCGATTGTGAAATCAGCGATCACCTGCCTCGACACAACGCAGAAACGACGCAGAGAGATGCTCAAGCTACGCCCACCGCTATCGCAAGAGACACGAATGAAGAAACCTCCAAGAAACTATAAAAGAGACTGAATAAGGGAGTGGGGTGTGGGGCACTGCAGTGTGGGACACTGCAGGAGGGGCGGTTTGGAGACCCCTACCCACCCAGCGCTGTTTTGCTTGCTACTGCTTGCTGTAATTAATAAAATTCTAATTGACCTTAAAAAGGCTGAATCAAATTATTCGCCTCAATTTATCACACGCGGATGGCGGGGCTTGCCCCGCTTCGGGCCGAAGCCGGCGGGTTCCAGGCAGGCTTGGAGCGCAGGGCCCGGCAGCTGAGCCCAGCCCGGCCCGGGGGTCCCGCAGGGAGCGGCCGAGGAGCTGCCGGGGGATGCCAGGAGGGGATCCCGGGGAATTCTCTGGAATTCCCCCGTCCCCTCCCCCCTCGCTCCCTCGGGCACTTTTGCTTCGGCCTTTCCCGCCCTGCGCCGCCGGGATCTGCCCGGTGCCCGGTGACGTCATTGCAGCCTCGGGCTGCCATTGGCGGGCAGCAAAGAGCGGCGCCAATGGCGGGGCCGGAGGCGGCTCTGGGGGCGGGGCCGCAGCGGAGCAGAGCGATGGCTCCAGCGCTGGGGCTGGGGGCGCTCCTGGGGCTCCGGGGGGGGGCGGCGAGAGGTGAGAGGGACCCCCGGCACCGGGACTCTTTGATCGCCCGTTCCGGAGCACCGAGGGGCCCCTGAACCCCCATTCCTGGGCGCCGCCATCCCCCCCGCACCCCCATTCCCGGCGTGGGTTCCACCCTGCACCCCCTTATCCGGCACCAACAACCCCTGCACCCCCTTCCCGGCCATCCCGCCTCTCTCAGCCCCCAGAGCCCCCTTTTCCTTCGCCCACAGACCGCCTGGACCCCTATTCCTGCCTTTCCCAGCACCCAGCCCCTGCTTTCCTCAACACCGAAAACACCCGGGACCCCTAGTCCCAGCCATCCTGGGTTTTCGCACCTTTTGCTGGGAATGGGGACACCGTGGAGCTCCCTTTCCTGGATACAGGAAGCCCCTTAACCCCGCCCGTGCCACCTCTACCCACCCCAGCCTCCCCTTTTCTTAATCCTGGAACCCCCAGACCCCGTTCCCAGCTCTCCCGTCCCCCCTTTCCTTCTCCCGTGACCCCCCAGCCCCTAAATCTCCGTGTCCCCCCAGTTCTCCTGGCCCTGCGTTCTCTGCCCGTGGCGCTGTCGGAGCCCGGCCCGGGGTTCCCCCAGTTCGTGTCCATGGGGTCCCTGGATGGGATCCCCTCCCAGCGCCGCCGCAGCGAGCGGGGCCGGGCGGAGCCGCGGCCGCCGGGGGTGGCGGCCGGAGCCGAGCCGGGATCTCGGCATCGCCAGAGCCGGCACAACGAGCGGGGGCTTCTCCTCCCCCTGCCCGGTGGCTGTGGGCGAATCTCAACAGAGGCAGAATCTTGGCTGAGCTGGCCCAGCCCGGGGCTGCTCCTGGGGCCTGGCGGATCCTGGCTCGGCCTGGGCGAGCAGCAGGGCGAGCCTTAGAAGTAACAGGGCAAGATGTTGGCAGCTGCAGCCGCTAACACCTCGGCCCCGCGGCCTCTCCTCCCCCTGCCCGGCAGCTGATGGGGCCTGGTGGGCTCCCCAGGAAGGAGCCCAGCCTGCGGCAGGGGCCACCTGGCCCGTCCCAGGCCAAGACGGGCGCCAGGCTGGCCAGTTATCTCTTTGCACCTGGAAAACAAAGAGGGATTTCCCAGGATTTTTCCTTTTTTACATGCATGTTCACAGAGGCTTATCAGCTTTCTCAGGGCTTTAACAGATTGTCAATTCTCAAAGCTCATTACTGATTGCTTTTTGTGTCAGACATGGAGGAAACTGCTAGCAGCTTCTCTTTGCATTTCTTCCATAAGCGCCTCCCATGCAAAACCACCCCACCATAGGAACAGGGGGCTGGAGAAGGTTGCCATGGAAACTGACCATAGCAACAGGGGGCTGGTGATGTTTGCCTAGGAAGGAACCGAGTTGCCACAGGCCCGCAGAGGGGTTCCATGGGGACTTCCCAAGAGTCTCCAGGCTGTTCAAGAACTGGAATGTCACAGGCAGAGACAGGGGCTCCATGGAGACCTCCCAGGGCCTTCTGGAGATGGTAAAGAGCCGTGTGGTCAGAGGCAGTCACAGCCATTCCATGGTGACATCCCAGGGCACCTTGGGTTGCAAAGGCACCGATCTGTCACAGGCACTCACGGGGGCTCCACGGTGACATCCCAGGAGTCCCCAGGCTGCCAAAGAGCCGGGATGTCCCAGACTGGCACAGGAGTTCCTGTCATGGACAGAGTGGGAGCTTCAGTAAAAGCTTTGTTTCTTTATTGGAGAAACTCCTGCTGAGTCATGAGGTGGAAAAATGGCTTTCATTTTGGTTACAGGTATCTCCTCTAACTCATCACTGTCTTTTTCCACAGGGCAGAATCCAATGCCCAGCCACAGCCAATGTCCAACAGCAGCTCCATCAGCCACTTCCTCCTGCTGGCACTGGCAGACACGTGGCTGCTGCAGCTCCTGCACTTCTGCCTCTCCCTGGCCATCTCCCTGGCTGCCCTCCTGGGCAACGGCCTCATCATCAGCGCCGGAGCCTGCGGCCACCACCTGCACACGCCCATGTTCTTCTTCCTGCTCAACCTGGCCCTCAGCCACCTGGGCTCCATCTGCACCGCTGTCCCCAAAGCCATGCACAATTCCCTCTGGGACACCAGGACCAGCTCCTATACAGGATGTGCAGTCCAACTATTTTTTTTTGTCTTTTTCATTTCAGCAGAGTTCTCCCTTCTTACCATCATGTGCTATGACTGCTACATGCCCATCTGCAAAGCTCTGCACTACGGGACCCTCCTGGGCAGCAGAGCTTGTGCCCACATGGCAGCAGCTGCCTGGGCCAGTGGCTTTCTCTTTTCACTGCTGCACCCAGCCAATACATTTTCCCTGCCCCTGTGCCAGGACAATGCCCTAGGCCAGTTCTTCTGTGAAATCCCTCAGATCCTCAAGCTCATGTGCTCCACATCCTATCTCAGGGAACTTGGGTTCATTGCAGTTAGTGCCTGTTTAGGACTCGGATGTTTTGTGTTTATTGTTTTCTCCTATGTGCAGATCCTCAGCGCCATGCTGAGGATCCCCTCTGAGCAGGGAGGGCACAAAGCCTTTTCCACCTGCCTCCCTCACCTGGCCATGCTCTCCTTGTTTGTCACCACTGGCACATTTGTCTCCCTGAAGCCTCTCTCCATCTCCTCCCCATGCATGGAACTGGCACTGTCAGTTCTGTACTCGGTGGTGCCTCCAGCCCTGAACCCCCTCATCTACAGCCTGAGGAACCAGGAGCTCAAGGCTGCAGTGTGGAGATGGATGACTGGAGGATTTCAGGATCATTAAAGTGCTGGCAAATCAATTGTAATAAACTCTAAATCACTTGGAATAAAAGTAATCTTTGATACTTCTTGTTGGTTTGGTTGTGGGGTTTTTTTACCTTTATATTAGTTTTCACCTATTGTCCACAAAGAAAAGCCATTCCTTGTGACATTTCTCATTTTGTTTCTCTCCCCCTTCCCTGTAGCCACAGACTGTGTCAATGAGGGGCTGGGCTCATGGTGGCTTTAAAGGAACTCAAGGATCTCCCAGCAAAGTTTTTTGCAGAGATGCCCCTTTTGTTGCCTTCTCTAGAGCTGCAGCAGCAATGTCTGTGTGCAGAGCTGGGGGCAGATCAGTGCTGGCACAGCAGCTGTGCCCAGCAGCAGCAGCACTTGGTGGTGCCAGTGCTGCTCCTGTGCCACTGCCCGGCTGCCCTGGTGGCCCTGGTGTTGCTGCAGGGCCTGAGTGCTCTCGGGGCCGGGCACAGTCCTGGGGGTGGCAGTGCCAGGGCTGCAGCAGGGACAGGCCATGGGCACTGCTGGGGCAGTGCTGACGCCTCAGGCCAGGGTCTGGGGACTCCAGGCTCCTTTGCCCAGGCTCTCTCAAGGACACGGCCAGGCCAATGCTCAACAGAGAAAAACCC